>NC_133896.1:79204214-79365214 GCF_964199755.1 Larus michahellis | reverse complement strand
AGGAACGGCATTCAAGGAGCCAGGAACTTATCTGCCCACACTGTGCGGGGACAGTTCCTTAAAATCAATCTACATCCTGCTATGTCTCCCACACGGAAAATGCCAGGCGGGAGAAGTGGGGATTATGTTTAGACTTTCTCAGAACTGCTTCAAATCAACTAGATAGCTTTGTGCTGTAAATCTCCCAACAGCCAAACGCAAAAGCAGCAAACATCTCGCTGTGTGTCCCACATCCAAAGTGCCAAGAGAGAGCTTGCTCTCCCTGTCTTTGAGTACTGTTTTCACTGTCCCGGTTACCTCTTTGCTAACATTCTCTTCAGAGCTGCAGTGAAACCAGGAACCATGTGGAGAAGGCACCCACACTGAAAATGCCTGGAAGGAACGTTGGGGCTTCTTCTCAGTGCCTCTGACATAGGGTTTCACTGTCCCGGGAAAGCCTCTGCTAACACCCTGCAGAGCGCAGTGCCCAATATACAGAAACGTCTTGCGGTATCTCCTACAGGGCAAGTGCCAGGAGGAATTGTGGAGCTTGGTCTCAGTGTCTCTGAGAATTGCTCTGATTATCCGTGTGACCTCTTTGCTAAGACTCTCCAGAGAGCCGTCCTCAAAACAAACACACATCTTGACATATCTCCCACGTTGATCGCAGTGTCTCCAGGAACGGCATTCAAGGAGCCAAGAACTTTTCTGCCCACACTGTCCGGGGACAGTTCCGTAAAACCAATCTACATCCTGCTATATCTCCCACATGGAAAATGCCAGGAGGGAGAAGTGGGGATTATGTTTAGACTTTCTCAGAACTGCTTCAAATCAACTAGATATCTTTGTGCTGTAAATCTCCCAACAGCCAAACGCAAAAGCAGCAAACATCTCGCTGTATGTCCCACATCCAAAGTGCCAAGAGAGAGCTTGCTCTCCCTGTCTTTGAGTACTGTTTTCACTGTCCCGGTTACCTCTTTGCTAACATTCTCTTCAGAGCTGCAGTGAAACCAGGAACCATGTGGAGAAGGCACCCACACTGAAAATGCCTGGAAGGAACGTTGGGGCTTGTTCTCAGTGCCTCTGACATAGGGTTTCACTGTCCCGGGAAAGTCTCTGCTAACACCCTGCAGAGCGCAGTGCCCAATATACAGAAACGTCTTGCGGTATCTCCTCCAGGGAAAGTGCCAGGAGGAATTGTGGAGCTTGGTCTCAGTGTCTCTGAGAATTGCTCTGATTATCCGTGTGACCTCTTTGCTAAGACTCTCCAGAGAGCCGTCCTCAAAACCAACACACATCTTGACATATCTCCCACGTTGATCGCAGTGTCTCCAGGAACGGCATTCAAGGAGCCAGGAACTTTTCTGCCCACACTGTCCGGGGACAGTTCCTTAAAACCAATATACATCCTGCTATATCTCCCACATGGAAAATGCCAGGAGGGAGAAGTGGGGATTATGTTTAGACTTTCTCAGAACTGCTTCAAATCAACTAGATAGCTTTGTGCTGTAAATCTCCCAACAGCCAAACGCAAAAGCAGCAAACATCTCGCTGTGTGTCCCACATCCAAAGTGCCAAGAGAGAGCTTGCTCTCCCTGTCTTTGAGTACTGTTTTCACTGTCCCGGTTACCTCTTTGCTAACATTCTCTTCAGAGCTGCAGTGAAACCAGGAACCATGTGGAGAAGGCACCCACACTGAAAATGCCTGGAAGGAACGTTGGGGCTTCTTCTCAGTGCCTCTGACATAGGGTTTCACTGTCCCGGGAAAGTCTCCGCTAACACCCTGCAGAGCGCAGTGCCCAATATACACAAACGTCTTGCGGTATCTCCTACAGGGAAAGTGCCAGGAGGAATTGTGGAGCTTGTTCTCAGTGTCTCTGAGAATTGCTCTGATTATCCGTGTGACCTCTTTGCTAAGACTCTCCAGAGAGCCGTCCTCAAAACAAACACACATCTTGACATATCTCCCACGTTGATCGCAGTGTCTCCACGAACGGCATTCAAGGAGCCAGGAACTTTTCTGCCCACACTGTCCGGGGACAGTTCCTTAAAATCAATCTACATCCTGCTATGTCTCCCACATGGAAAATGCCAGGAGGGAGAAGTGGGGATTATGTTTAGACTTTCTCAGAACTGCTTCAAATCAACTAGATAGCTTTGTGCTGTAAATCTCCCAACAGCCAAACGCAAAAGCAGCAAACATCTCGCTGTGTGTCCCACATCCAAAGTGCCAAGAGAGAGCTTGCTCTCCCTGTCTTTGAGTACTGTTTTCACTGTCCCGGTTACCTCTTTGCTAACATTCTCTTCAGAGCTGCAGTGAAACCAGGAACCATGTGGAGAAGGCACCCACACTGAAAATGCCTGGAAGGAACGTTGGGGCTTCTTCTCAGTGCCTCTGACATAGGGTTTCACTGTCCCGGGAAAGTCTCTGCTAACACCCTGCAGAGCGCAGTGCCCAATATACAGAAACGTCTTGCGGTATCTCCTACAGGGAAAGTGCCAGGAGGAATTGTGGAGCTTGTTCTCAGTGTCTCTGAGAATTGCTCTGATTATCCGTGTGACCTCTTTGCTAAGACTCTCCAGAGAGCCGTCCTCAAAACCAACACACATCTTGACATATCTCCCACGTTGATCGCAGTGTCTCCAGGAACGGCATTCAAGGAGCCAGGAACTTTTCTGCCCACACTGTCCGGGGACAGTTCCTTAAAATCAATCTACATCCTGCTATGTCTCCCACACGGAAAATGCCAGGAGGGAGAAGTGGGGATTATGTTTAGACTTTCTCAGAACTGCTTCAAATCAACTAGATAGCTTTGTGCTGTAAATCTCCCAACAGCCAAACGCAAAAGCAGCAAACATCTCGCTGTGTGTCCCACATCCAAAGTGCCAAGAGAGAGCTTGCTCTCCCTGTCTTTGAGTACTGTTTTCACTGTCCCGGTTACCTCTTTGCTAACATTCTCTTCAGAGTTGCAGTGAAACCAGGAACCATGTGGAGAAGGCACCCACACTGAAAATGCCTGGAAGGAACGTTGGGGCTTCTTCTCAGTGCCTCTGCCACAGGGTTTCACTGTCCCGGGAAAGCCTCTGCTAACACCCTGCAGAGCGCAGTGCCCAATATACAGAAACGTCTTGCGGTATCTCCTACAGGGAAAGTGCCAGGAGGAATTGTGGAGCTTGGTCTCAGTGTCTCTGAGAATTGCTGTGATTATCCGTGTGACCTCTTTGCTAAGACTCTCCAGAGAGCCGTCCTCAAAACCAACACACATCTTGACATATCTCCCACGTTGATCGCAGTGTCTCCAGGAACGGCATTCAAGGAGCCAGGAACTTTTCTGCCCACACTGTCCGGGGACAGTTCCTTAAAATCAATCTACATCCTGCTATGTCTCCCACATGGAAAATGCCAGGAGGGAGAAGTGGGGATTATGTTTAGACTTTCTCAGAACTGCTTCAAATCAACTAGATAGCTTTGTGCTGTAAATCTCCCAACAGCCAAACGCAAAAGCAGCAAACATCTCGCTGTGTGTCCCACATCCAAAGTGCCAAGAGAGAGCTTGCTCTCCCTGTCTTTGAGTACTGTTTTCACTGTCCCGGTTACCTCTTTGCTAACATTCTCTTCAGAGCCGCAGTGAAACCAGGAACCATGTGGAGAAGGCACCCACACTGAAAATGCCTGGAAGGAATGTTGGGGCTTCTTCTCAGTGCCTCTGACATAGGGTTTCACTGTCCCGGGAAAGTCTCTGCTAACACCCTGCAGAGCGCAGTGCCCAATATACAGAAACGTCTTGCGGTATCTCCTACAGGGCAAGTGCCAGGAGGAATTGTGGAGCTTGGTCTCAGTGTCTCTGAGAATTGCTCTGATTATCCGTGTGACCTCTTTGCTAAGACTCTCCAGAGAGCCGTCCTCAAAACCAAACACACATCTTGACATATCTCCCACGTTGATAGCAGTGTCTCCAGGAACGGCATTCAAGGAGCCAGGAACTTATCTGCCCACACTGTCCGGGGACAGTTCCTTAAAACCAATCTACATCCTGCTATATCTCCCACATGGAAAATGCCAGGAGGGAGAAGTGGGGATTATGTTTAGACTTTCTCAGAACTGCTTCAAATCAACTAGATATCTTTGTGCTGTAAATCTCCCAACAGCCAAACGCAAAAGCAGCAAACATCTCGCTGTATGTCCCACATCGAAAGTGCCAAGAGAGAGCTTGCTCTCCCTGTCTTTGAGTACTGTTTTCACTGTCCCGGTTACCTCTTTGCTAACATTCTCTTCAGAGCTGCAGTGAAACCAGGAACCATGTGGAGAAGGCACCCACACTGAAAATGCCTGGAAGGAACGTTGGGGCTTCTTCTCAGTGCCTCTGACATAGGGTTTCACTGTCCCGGGAAAGCCTCTGCTAACACCCTGCAGAGCGCAGTGCCCAATATACGGAAACGTCTTGCGGTATCTCCTACAGGGCAAGTGCCAGGAGGAATTGTGGAGCTTGGTCTCAGTGTCTCTGAGAATTGCTCTGATTATCCGTGTGACCTCTTTGCTAAGACTCTGCAGAGAGCCGTCCTCAAAACAAACACACATCTTGACATATCTCCCACGTTGATCGCAGTGTCTCCAGGAACGGCATTCAAGGAGCCAAGAACTTTTCTGCCCACACTGTCCGGGGACAGTTCCGTAAAACCAATCTACATCCTGCTATATCTCCCACATGGAAAATGCCAGGAGGGAGAAGTGGGGATTATGTTTAGACTTTCTCAGAACTGCTTCAAATCAACTAGATATCTTTGTGCTGTAAATCTCCCAACAGCCAAACGCAAAAGCAGCAAACATCTCGCTGTGTGTCCCACATCCAAAGTGCCAAGAGAGAGCTTGCTCTCCCTGTCTTTGAGTACTGTTTTCACTGTCCCGGTTACCTCTTTGCTAACATTCTCTTCAGAGCTGCAGTGAAACCAGGAACCATGTGGAGAAGGCACCCACACTGAAAATGCCTGGAAGGAACGTTGGGGCTTCTTCTCAGTGCCTCTGCCATAGGGTTTCACTGTCCCGGGAAAGTCTCTGCTAACACCCTGCAGAGCGCAGTGCCCAATATACAGAAACGTCTTGCGGTATCTCCTACAGGGCAAGTGCCAGGAGGAATTGTGGAGCTTGGTCTCAGTGTCTCTGAGAATTGCTCTGATTATCCGTGTGACCTCTTTGCTAAGACTCTCCAGAGAGCCGTCCTCAAAACCAACACACATCTTGACATATCTCCCACGTTGATCGCAGTGTCTCCAGGAACGGCATTCAAGGAGCCAGGAACTTATCTGCCCACACTGTCCAGGGACAGTTCCGTAAAACCAATCTACATCCTGCTATATCTCCCACATGGAAAATGCCAGGCGGGAGAAGTGGGGATTATGTTTAGACTTTCTCAGAACTGCTTCAAATCAACTAGATATCTTTGTGCTGTAAATCTCCCAACAGCCAAACGCAAAAGCAGCAAACATCTCGCTGTGTGTCCCACATCCAAAGTGCCAAGAGAGAGCTTGCTCTCCCTGTCTTTGAGTACTGTTTTCACTGTCCCGATTACCTCTTTGCTAACATTCTCTTCAGAGCTGCAGTGAAACCAGGAACCATGTGGTGAAGGCACCCACACTGAAAATGCCTGGAAGGAACGTTGGGGCTTCTTCTCAGTGCCTCTGACATAGGGTTTCACTGTCCCGGGAAAGTCTCTGCTAACACCCTGCAGAGCGCAGTGCCCAATATACGGAAACGTCTTGCGGTATCTCCTACAGGGAAAGTGCCAGGAGGAATTGTGGAGCTTGTTCTCAGTGTCTCTGAGAATTGCTCTGATTATCCGTGTGACCTCTTTGCTAAGACTCTCCAGAGAGCCGTCCTCAAAACAAACACACATCTTGACATATCTCCCACGTTGATCGCAGTGTCTCCAGGAACGGCATTCAAGGAGCCAGGAACTTATCTGCCCACACTGTCCGGGGACAGTTCCTTAAAATCAATCTACATCCTGCTATATCTCCCACATGGAAAATGCCAGGAGGGAGAAGTGGGGATTATGTTTAGACTTTCTCAGAACTGCTTCAAATCAACTAGATATCTTTGTGCTGTAAATCTCCCAACAGCCAAACGCAAAAGCAGCAAACATCTCGCTGTATGTCCCACATCGAAAGTGCCAAGAGAGAGCTTGCTCTCCCTGTCTTTGAGTACTGTTTTCACTGTCCCGGTTACCTCTTTGCTAACATTCTCTTCAGAGCTGCAGTGAAACCAGGAACCATGTGGAGAAGGCACCCACACTGAAAATGCCTGGAAGGAACGTTGGGGCTTCTTCTCAGTGTCTCTGACATACGGTTTCACTGTCCCGGGAAAGTCTCTGCTAACACCCTGCAGAGCGCAGTGCCCAATATACAGAAACGTCTTGCGGTATCTCCTACAGGGAAAGTGCCAGGAGGAATTGTGGAGCTTGGTCTCAGTGTCTCTGAGAATTGCTCTGATTATCCGTGTGACCTCTTTGCTAAGACTCTCCAGAGAGCCGTCCTCAAAACAAACACACATCTTGACATATCTCCCACGTTGATCGCAGTGTCTCCAGGAACGGCATTCAAGGAGCCAAGAACTTTTCTGCCCACACTGTCCGGGGACAGTTCCATAAAACCAATCTACATCCTGCTATATCTCCCACATGGAAAATGCCAGGAGGGAGAAGTGGGGATTATGTTTAGACTTTCTCAGAACTGCTTCAAATCAACTAGATATCTTTGTGCTGTAAATCTCCCAACAGCCAAACGCAAAAGCAGCAAACATCTCGCTGTGTGTCCCACATCCAAAGTGCCAAGAGAGAGCTTGCTCTCCCTGTCTTTGAGTACTGTTTTCACTGTCCCGGTTACCTCTTTGCTAACATTCTCTTCAGAGCTGCAGTGAAACCAGGAACCATGTGGAGAAGGCACCCACACTGAAAATGACTGGAAGGAACGTTGGGGCTTCTTCTCAGTGCCTCTGACATAGGGTTTCACTGTCCCGGGAAAGTCTCTGCTAACACCCTGCAGAGCGCAGTGCCCAATATACAGAAACGTCTTGCGGTATCTCCTACAGGGAAAGTGCCAGGAGGAATTGTGGAGCTTGTTCTCAGTGTCTCTGAGAATTGCTCTGATTATCCGTGTGACCTCTTTGCTAAGACTCTCCAGAGAGCCGTCCTCAAAACAAACACACATCTTGACATATCTCCCACGTTGATCGCAGTGTCTCCAGGAACGGCATTCAAGGAGCCAGGAACTTTTCTGCCCACACTGTGCGGGGACAGTTCCTTAAAATCAATCTACATCCTGCTATGTCTCCCACACGGAAAATGCCAGGAGGGAGAAGTGGGGATTATGTTTAGACTTTCTCAGAACTGCTTCAAATCAACTAGATAGCTTTGTGCTGTAAATCTCCCAACAGCCAAACGCAAAAGCAGCAAACATCTCGCTGTGTGTCCCACATCCAAAGTGCCAAGAGAGAGCTTGCTCTCCCTGTCTTTGAGTACTGTTTTCACTGTCCCGGTTACCTCTTTGCTAACATTCTCTTCAGAGCTGCAGTGAAACCAGGAACCATGTGGAGAAGGCACCCACACTGAAAATGACTGGAAGGAACGTTGGGGCTTCTTCTCAGTGCCTCTGACATAGGGTTTCACTGTCCCGGGAAAGTCTCTGCTAACACCCTGCAGAGCGCAGTGCCCAATATACAGAAACGTCTTGCGGTATCTCCTACAGGGAAAGTGCCAGGAGGAATTGTGGAGCTTGTTCTCAGTGTCTCTGAGAATTGCTCTGATTATCCGTGTGACCTCTTTGCTAAGACTCTCCAGAGAGCCGTCCTCAAAACCAACACACATCTTGACATATCTCCCACGTTGATCGCAGTGTCTCCAGGAACGGCATTCAAGGAGCCAGGAACTTTTCTGCCCACACTGTGCGGGGACAGTTCCTTAAAATCAATCTACATCCTGCTATGTCTCCCACATGGAAAATGCCAGGAGGGAGAAGTGGGGATTATGTTTAGACTTTCTCAGAACTGCTTCAAATCAACTAGATAGCTTTGTGCTGTAAATCTCCCAACAGCCAAACGCAAAAGCAGCAAACATCTCGCTGTGTGTCCCACATCCAAAGTGCCAAGAGAGAGCTTGCTCTCCCTGTCTTTGAGTACTGTTTTCACTGTCCCGGTTACCTCTTTGCTAACATTCTCTTCAGAGTTGCAGTGAAACCAGGAACCATGTGGAGAAGGCACCCACACTGAAAATGCCTGGAGGGAACGTTGGGGCTTCTTCTCAGTGCCTCTGACATAGGGTTTCACTGTCCCGGGAAAGCCTCTGCTAACACCCTGCAGAGCGCAGTGCCCAATATACAGAAACGTCTTGCGGTATCTCCTACAGGGAAAGTGCCAGGAGGAATTGTCGAGCTTGGTCTCAGTGTCTCTGAGAATTGCTCTGATTATCCGTGTGACCTCTTTGCTAAGACTCTCCAGAGAGCCGTCCTCAAAACCAACACACATCTTGACATATCTCCCACGTTGATCGCAGTGTCTCCAGGAACGGCATTCAAGGAACCAGGAACTTTTCTGCCCACACTGTCCGGGGACAGTTCCGTAAAACCAATATACATCCTGCTATGTCTCCCACATGGAAAATGCCAGGAGGGAGAAGTGGGGATTATGTTTAGACTTTCTCAGAACTGCTTCAAATCAACTAGATATCTTTGTGCTGTAAATCTCCCAACAGCCAAACGCAAAAGCAGCAAACATCTCGCTGTGTGTCCCACATCGAAAGTGCCAAGAGAGAGCTTGCTCTCCCTGTCTTTGAGTACTGTTTTCACTGTCCCGATTACCTCTTTGCTAACATTCTCTTCAGAGCTGCAGTGAAACCAGGAACCATGTGGAGAAGGCACCCACACTGAAAATGCCTGGAAGGAACGTTGGGGCTTCTTCTCAGTGCCTCTGACATAGGGTTTCACTGTCCCGGGAAAGTCTCCGCTAACACCCTGCAGAGCGCAGTGCCCAATATACAGAAACGTCTTGCGGTATCTCCTACAGGGAAAGTGCCAGGAGGAATTGTGGAGCTTGTTCTCAGTGTCTCTGAGAATTGCTCTGATTATCCGTGTGACCTCTTTGCTAAGACTCTCCAGAGAGCCGTCCTCAAAACAAACACACATCTTGACATATCTCCCACGTTGATCGCAGTGTCTCCAGGAACGGCATTCAAGGAGCCAGGAACTTATCTGCCCACACTGTCCGGGGACAGTTCCTTAAAATCAATCTACATCCTGCTATGTCTCCCACACGGAAAATGCCAGGAGGGAGAAGTGGGGATTATGTTTAGACTTTCTCAGAACTGCTTCAAATCAACTAGATAGCTTTGTGCTGTAAATCTCCCAACAGCCAAACGCAAAAGCAGCAAACATCTCGCTGTGTGTCCCACATCCAAAGTGCCAAGAGAGAGCTTGCTCTCCCTGTCTTTGAGTACTGTTTTCACTGTCCCGGTTACCTCTTTGCTAACATTCTCTTCAGAGCTGCAGTGAAACCAGGAACCATGTGGAGAAGGCACCCACACTGAAAATGCCTGGAAGGAACGTTGGGGCTTGTTCTCAGTGCCTCTGACATAGGGTTTCACTGTCCCGGGAAAGCCTCTGCTAACACCCTGCAGAGCGCAGTGCCCAATATACAGAAACGTCTTGCGGTATCTCCTACAGGGCAAGTGCCAGGAGGAATTGTGGAGCTTGTTCTCAGTGTCTCTGAGAATTGCTCTGATTATCCGTGTGACCTCTTTGCTAAGACTCTCCAGAGAGCCGTCCTCAAAACAAACACACATCTTGACATATCTCCCACGTTGATCGCAGTGTCTCCAGGAACGGCATTCAAGGAGCCAGGAACTTATCTGCCCACACTGTCCGGGGACAGTTCCTTAAAATCAATCTAAATCCTGCTATGTCTCCCACACGGAAAATGCCAGGAGGGAGAAGTGGGGATTATGTTTAGACTTTCTCAGAACTGCTTCAAATCAACTAGATAGCTTTGTGCTGTAAATCTCCCAACAGCCAAACGCAAAAGCAGCAAACATCTCGCTGTGTGTCCCACATCCAAAGTGCCAAGAGAGAGCTTGCTCTCCCTGTCTTTGAGTACTGTTTTCACTGTCCCGGTTACCTCTTTGCTACCATTCTCTTCAGAGCTGCAGTGAAACCAGGAACCATGTGGAGAAGGCACCCACACTGAAAATGCCTGGAAGGAATGTTGGGGCTTCTTCTCAGTGTCTCTGACATAGGGTTTCACTGTCCCGGGAAAGTCTCTGCTAACACCCTGCAGAGCGCAGTGCCCAATATACAGAAACGTCTTGCGGTATCTCCTACAGGGAAAGTGCCAGGAGGAATTGTGGAGCTTGGTCTCAGTGTCTCTGAGAATTGCTCTGATTATCCGTGTGACCTCTTTGCTAAGACTCTCCAGAGAGCCGTCCTCAAACCAAACACACATCTTGACATATCTCCCACGTTGATCGCAGTGTCTCCAGGAACGGCATTCAAGGAGCCAGGAACTTTTCTGCCCACACTGTGCGGGGACAGTTCCTTAAAACCAATCTCCGTCCTGCTGTATCTCCCACATGGAAAATGCCAGGAGGGAGAAGTGGGGATTATGTTTAGACTTTCTCAGAACTGCTTCAAATCAACTAGATAGCTTTGTGCTGTAAATCTCCCAACAGCCAAACGCAAAAGCAGCAAACATCTCGCTGTGTGTCCCACATCCAAAGTGCCAAGAGAGAGCTTGCTCTCCCTGTCTTTGAGTACTGTTTTCACTGTCCCGGTTACCTCTTTGCCAACATTCTCTTCAGAGCTGCAGTGAAACCAGGAACCATGTGGAGAAGGCACCCACACTGAAAATGCCTGGAAGGAATGTTGGGGCTTCTTCTCAGTGCCTCTGACATAGGGTTTCACTGTCCCGGGAAAGTCTCTGCTAACACCCTGCAGAGCGCAGTGCCCAATATACAGAAACGTCTTGCGGTATCTCCTACAGGGCAAGTGCCAGGAGGAATTGTGGAGCTTGGTCTCAGTGTCTCTGAGAATTGCTCTGATTATCCGTGTGACCTCTTTGCTAAGACTCTCCAGAGAGCCGTCCTCAAAACCAACACACATCTTGACATATCTCCCACGTTGATCGCAGTGTCTCCAGGAACGGCATTCAAGGAGCCAGGAACTTTTCTGCCCACACTGTCCGGGGACAGTTCCTTAAAACCAATCTCCGTCCTGCTGTATCTCCCACATGGAAAATGCCAGGAGGGAGAAGTGGGGATTATGTTTAGACTTTCTCAGAACTGCTTCAAATCAACTAGATATCTTTGTGCTGTAAATCTCCCAACAGCCAAACGCAAAAGCAGCAAACATCTCGCTGTGTGTCCCACATCCAAAGTGCCAAGAGAGAGCTTGCTCTCCCTGTCTTTGAGTACTGTTTTCACTGTCCCGGTTACCTCTTTGCTAACATTCTCTTCAGAGCTGCAGTGAAACCAGGAACCATGTGGAGAAGGCACCCACACTGAAAATGCCTGGAAGGAACGTTGGGGCTTCTTCTCAGTGCCTCTGACATAGGGTTTCACTGTCCCGGGAAAGTCTCTGCTAACACCCTGCAGAGCGCAGTGCCCAATATACAGAAACGTCTTGCGGTATCTCCTACAGGGAAAGTGCCAGGAGGAATTGTGGAGCTTGGTCTCAGTGTCTCTGAGAATTGCTCTGATTATCCGTGTGACCTCTTTGCTAAGACTCTCCAGAGAGCCGTCCTCAAAACCAACACACATCTTGACATATCTCCCACATTGATCGCAGTGTCTCCAGGAACGGCATTCAAGGAGCCAGGAACTTTTCTGCCCACACTGTCCGGGGACAGTTCCTTAAAACCAATCTCCGTCCTGCTGTATCTCCCACATGGAAAATGCCAGGAGGGAGAAGTGGGGATTATGTTTAGACTTTCTCAGAACTGCTTCAAATCAACTAGATAGCTTTGTGCTGTAAATCTCCCAACAGCCAAACGCAAAAGCAGCAAACATCTCGCTGTGTGTCCCACATCCAAAGTGCCAAGAGAGAGCTTGCTCTCCCTGTCTTTGAGTACTGTTTTCACTGTCCCGGTTACCTCTTTGCTAACATTCTCTTCAGAGCTGCAGTGAAACCAGGAACCATGTGGAGAAGGCACCCACACTGAAAATGCCTGGAAGGAATGTTGGGGCTTCTTCTCAGTGTCTCTGACATAGGGTTTCACTGTCCCGGGAAAGTCTCTGCTAACACCCTGCAGAGCGCAGTGCCCAATATACAGAAACGTCTTGCGGTATCTCCTACAGGGAAAGGGCCAGGAGGAATTGTGGAGCTTGGTCTCAGTGTCTCTGAGAATTGCTCTGATTATCCGTGTGACCTCTTTGCTAAGACTCTCCAGAGAGCCGTCCTCAAACCAAACACACATCTTGACATATCTCCCACGTTGATTGCAGTGTCTCCAGGAACGGCATTCAAGGAGCCAGGAACTTTTCTGCCCACACTGTCCGGGGACAGTTCCTTAAAACCAATCTCCGTCCTGCTGTATCTCCCACATGGAAAATGCCAGGAGGGAGAAGTGGGGATTATGTTTAGACTTTCTCAGAACTGCTTCAAATCAACTAGATATCTTTGTGCTGTAAATCTCCCAACAGCCAAACGCAAAAGCAGCAAACATCTCGCTGTGTGTCCCACATCCAAAGTGCCAAGAGAGAGCTTGCTCTCCCTGTCTTTGAGTACTGTTTTCACTGTCCCGGTTACCTCTTTGCTAACATTCTCTTCAGAGCTGCAGTGAAACCAGGAACCATGTGGAGAAGGCACCCACACTGAAAATGCCTGGAAGGAATGTTGGGGCTTCTTCTCAGTGCCTCTGACATAGGGTTTCACTGTCCCGGGAAAGTCTCTGCTAACACCCTGCAGAGCGCAGTGCCCAATATACAGAAACGTCTTGCGGTATCTCCTACAGGGAAAGTGCCAGGAGGAATTGTGGAGCTTGGTCTCAGTGTCTCTGAGAATTGCTCTGATTATCCGTGTGACCTCTTTGCTAAGACTCTCCAGAGAGCCGTCCTCAAAACCAACACACATCTTGACATATCTCCCACATTGATCGCAGTGTCTCCAGGAACGGCATTCAAGGAGCCAGGAACTTTTCTGCCCACACTGTCCGGGGACAGTTCCTTAAAACCAATCTCCGTCCTGCTGTATCTCCCACATGGAAAATGCCAGGAGGGAGAAGTGGGGATTATGTTTAGACTTTCTCAGAACTGCTTCAAATCAACTAGATAGCTTTGTGCTGTAAATCTCCCAACAGCCAAACGCAAAAGCAGCAAACATCTCGCTGTGTGTCCCACATCCAAAGTGCCAAGAGAGAGCTTGCTCTCCCTGTCTTTGAGTACTGTTTTCACTGTCCCGGTTACCTCTTTGCTAACATTCTCTTCAGAGCTGCAGTGAAACCAGGAACCATGTGGAGAAGGCACCCACACTGAAAATGCCTGGAAGGAACGTTGGGGCTTCTTCTCAGTGTCTCTGACATAGGGTTTCACTGTCCCGGGAAAGTCTCTGCTAACACCCTGCAGAGCGCAGTGCCCAATATACAGAAACGTCTTGCGGTATCTCCTACAGGGAAAGTGCCAGGAGGAATTGTGGAGCTTGGTCTCAGTGTCTCTGAGAATTGCTCTGATTATCCGTGTGACCTCTTTGCTAAGACTCTCCAGAGAGCCGTCCTCAAACCAAACACACATCTTGACATATCTCCCACGTTGATCGCAGTGTCTCCAGGAACGGCATTCAAGGAGCCAGGAACTTTTCTGCCCACACTGTCCGGGGACAGTTCCGTAAAACCAATCTCCGTCCTGCTGTATCTCCCACATGGAAAATGCCAGGAGGGAGAAGTGGGGATTATGTTTAGACTTTCTCAGAACTGCTTCAAATCAACTAGATAGCTTTGTGCTGTAAATCTCCCAACAGCCAAACGCAAAAGCAGCAAACATCTCGCTGTGTGTCCCACATCCAAAGTGCCGAGAGAGCTTGCTCTCCCTGTCTTTGAGTACTGTTTTCACTGTCCCGGTTACCTCTTTGCTAACATTCTCTTCAGAGCTGCAGTGAAACCAGGAACCATGTGGAGAAGGCACCCACACTGAAAATGCCTGGAAGGAACGTTGGGGCTTCTTCTCAGTGTCTCTGACATAGGGTTTCACTGTCCCGGGAAAGTCTCTGCTAACACCCTGCAGAGCGCAGTGCCCAATATACAGGGACGTCTTGCGGTATCTCCTACAGGGAAAGTGCCAGGAGGAATTGTGGAGCTTGTTCTCAGTGTCTCTGAGAATTGCTCTGATTATCCGTGTGACCTCTTTGCTAAGACTCTCCAGAGAGCCGTCCTCAAAACAAACACACATCTTGACATATCTCCCACGTTGATCGCAGTGTCTCCAGGAACGGCATTCAAGGAGCCAGGAACTTTTCTGCCCACACTGTCCGGGGACAGTTCCTTAAAACCAATCTCCGTCCTGCTGTATCTCCCACATGGAAAATGCCAGGAGGGAGAAGTGGGGATTATGTTTAGACTTTCTCAGAACTGCTTCAAATCAACTAGATAGCTTTGTGCTGTAAATCTCCCAACAGCCAAACGCAAAAGCAGCAAACATCTCGCTGTGTGTCCCACATCCAAAGTGCCAAGAGAGAGCTTGCTCTCCCTGTCTTTGAGTACTGTTTTCACTGTCCCGGTTACCTCTTTGCTAACATTCTCTTCAGAGCTGCAGTGAAACCAGGAACCATGTGGAGAAGGCACCCACACTGAAAATGCCTGGAAGGAACGTTGGGGCTTCTTCTCAGTGCCTCTGACATAGGGTTTCACTGTCCCGGGAAAGTCTCTGCTAACACCCTGCAGAGCGCAGTGCCCAATATACGGAAACGTCTTGCGGTATCTCCTACAGGGCAAGTGCCAGGAGGAATTGTGGAGCTTGGTCTCAGTGTCTCTGAGAATTGCTCTGATTATCCGTGTGACCTCTTTGCTAAGACTCTGCAGAGAGCCGTCCTCAAAACAAACACACATCTTGACATATCTCCCACGTTGATCGCAGTGTCTCCAGGAACGGCATTCAAGGAGCCAAGAACTTTTCTGCCCACACTGTCCGGGGACAGTTCCTTAAAACCAATCTACATCCTGCTATATCTCCCACATGGAAAATGCCAGGAGGGAGAAGTGGGGATTATGTTTAGACTTTCTCAGAACTGCTTCAAATCAACTAGATATCTTTGTGCTGTAAATCTCCCAACAGCCAAACGCAAAAGCAGCAAACATCTCGCTGTGTGTCCCACATCCAAAGTGCCAAGAGAGAGCTTGCTCTCCCTGTCTTTGAGTACTGTTTTCACTGTCCCGGTTACCTCTTTGCTAACATTCTCTTCAGAGCTGCAGTGAAACCAGGAACCATGTGGAGAAGGCACCCACACTGAAAATGCCTGGAAGGAACATTGGGGCTTCTTCTCAGTGTCTCTGACATAGGGTTTCACTGTCCCGGGAAAGTCTCTGCTAACACCCTGCAGAGCGCAGTGCCCAATATACAGAAACGTCTTGCGGTATCTCCTACAGGGCAAGTGCCAGGAGGAATTGTGGAGCTTGGTCTCAGTGTCTCTGAGAATTGCTCTGATTATCCGTGTGACCTCTTTGCTAAGACTCTCCAGAGAGCCGTCCTCAAAACCAACACACATCTTGACATATCTCCCACGTTGATCGCAGTGTCTCCAGGAACGGCATTCAAGGAGCCAGGAACTTATCTGCCCACACTGTCCAGGGACAGTTCCGTAAAACCAATCTACATCCTGCTATATCTCCCACATGGAAAATGCCAGGCGGGAGAAGTGGGGATTATGTTTAGACTTTCTCAGAACTGCTTCAAATCAACTAGATATCTTTGTGCTGTAAATCTCCCAACAGCCAAACGCAAAAGCAGCAAACATCTCGCTGTGTGTCCCACATCCAAAGTGCCAAGAGAGAGCTTGCTCTCCCTGTCTTTGAGTACTGTTTTCACTGTCCCGGTTACCTCTTTGCTAACATTCTCTTCAGAGCTGCAGTGAAACCAGGAACCATGTGGTGAAGGCACCCACACTGAAAATGCCTGGAAGGAATGTTGGGGCTTCTTCTCAGTGCCTCTGACATAGGGTTTCACTGTCCCGGGAAAGTCTCTGCTAACACCCTGCAGAGCGCAGTGCCCAATATACAGAAACGTCTTGCGGTATCTCCTACAGGGAAAGTGCCAGGAGGAATTGTGGAGCTTGGTCTCAGTGTCTCTGAGAATTGCTCTGATTATCCGTGTGACCTCTTTGCTAAGACTCTCCAGAGAGCCGTCCTCAAAACCAACACACATCTTGACATATCTCCCACATTGATCGCAGTGTCTCCAGGAACGGCATTCAAGGAGCCAGGAACTTTTCTGCCCACACTGTCCGGGGACAGTTCCTTAAAACCAATCTCCGTCCTGCTGTATCTCCCACATGGAAAATGCCAGGAGGGAGAAGTGGGGATTATGTTTAGACTTTCTCAGAACTGCTTCAAATCAACTAGATAGCTTTGTGCTGTAAATCTCCCAACAGCCAAACGCAAAAGCAGCAAACATCTCGCTGTGTGTCCCACATCCAAAGTGCCAAGAGAGAGCTTGCTCTCCCTGTCTTTGAGTACTGTTTTCACTGTCCCGGTTACCTCTTTGCTAACATTCTCTTCAGAGCTGCAGTGAAACCAGGAACCATGTGGAGAAGGCACCCACACTGAAAATGCCTGGAAGGAACGTTGGGGCTTCTTCTCAGTGTCTCTGACATAGGGTTTCACTGTCCCGGGAAAGTCTCTGCTAACACCCTGCAGAGCGCAGTGCCCAATATACAGAAACGTCTTGCGGTATCTCCTACAGGGCAAGTGCCAGGAGGAATTGTGGAGCTTGGTCTCAGTGTCTCTGAGAATTGCTCTGATTATCCGTGTGACCTCTTTGCTAAGACTCTCCAGAGAGCCGTCCTCAAACCAAACACACATCTTGACATATCTCCCACGTTGATCGCAGTGTCTCCAGGAACGGCATTCAAGGAGCCAGGAACTTTTCTGCCCACACTGTCCGGGGACAGTTCCTTAAAACCAATCTCCGTCCTGCTGTATCTCCCACATGGAAAATGCCAGGAGGGAGAAGTGGGGATTATGTTTAGACTTTCTCAGAACTGCTTCAAATCAACTAGATAGCTTTGTGCTGTAAATCTCCCAACAGCCAAACGCAAAAGCAGCAAACATCTCGCTGTGTGTCCCACATCCAAAGTGCCGAGAGAGCTTGCTCTCCCTGTCTTTGAGTACTGTTTTCACTGTCCCGGTTACCTCTTTGCTAACATTCTCTTCAGAGCTGCAGTGAAACCAGGAACCATGTGGAGAAGGCACCCACACTGAAAATGCCTGGAAGGAACGTTGGGGCTTCTTCTCAGTGTCTCTGACATAGGGTTTCACTGTCCCGGGAAAGTCTCTGCTAACACCCTGCAGAGCGCAGTGCCCAATATACAGGGACGTCTTGCGGTATCTCCTACAGGGAAAGTGCCAGGAGGAATTGTGGAGCTTGTTCTCAGTGTCTCTGAGAATTGCTCTGATTATCCGTGTGACCTCTTTGCTAAGACTCTCCAGAGAGCCGTCCTCAAAACAAACACACATCTTGACATATCTCCCACGTTGATCGCAGTGTCTCCAGGAACGGCATTCAAGGAGCCAGGAACTTTTCTGCCCACACTGTCCGGGGACAGTTCCTTAAAACCAATCTCCGTCCTGCTGTATCTCCCACATGGAAAATGCCAGGAGGGAGAAGTGGGGATTATGTTTAGACTTTCTCAGAACTGCTTCAAATCAACTAGATAGCTTTGTGCTGTAAATCTCCCAACAGCCAAACGCAAAAGCAGCAAACATCTCGCTGTGTGTCCCACATCCAAAGTGCCAAGAGAGAGCTTGCTCTCCCTGTCTTTGAGTACTGTTTTCACTGTCCCGGTTACCTCTTTGCTAACATTCTCTTCAGAGCTGCAGTGAAACCAGGAACCATGTGGAGAAGGCACCCACACTGAAAATGCCTGGAAGGAACGTTGGGGCTTCTTCTCAGTGCCTCTGACATAGGGTTTCACTGTCCCGGGAAAGTCTCTGCTAACACCCTGCAGAGCGCAGTGCCCAATATACGGAAACGTCTTGCGGTATCTCCTACAGGGAAAGTGCCAGGAGGAATTGTGGAGCTTGTTCTCAGTGTCTCTGAGAATTGCTCTGATTATCCGTGTGACCTCTTTGCTAAGACTCTCCAGAGAGCCGTCCTCAAAACAAACACACATCTTGACATATCTCCCACGTTGATCGCAGTGTCTCCAGGAACGGCATTCAAGGAGCCAGGAACTTATCTGCCCACACTGTCCGGGGACAGTTCCTTAAAATCAATCTACATCCTGCTATATCTCCCACATGGAAAATGCCAGGAGGGAGAAGTGGGGATTATGTTTAGACTTTCTCAGAACTGCTTCAAATCAACTAGATAGCTTTGTGCTGTAAATCTCCCAACAGCCAAACGCAAAAGCAGCAAACATCTCGCTGTGTGTCCCACATCCAAAGTGCCAAGAGAGAGCTTGCTCTCCCTGTCTTTGAGTACTGTTTTCACTGTCCCGGTTACCTCTTTGCTAACATTCTCTTCAGAGCTGCAGTGAAACCAGGAACCATGTGGAGAAGGCACCCACACTGAAAATGCCTGGAAGGAACGTTGGGGCTTCTTCTCAGTGCCTCTGACATAGGGTTTCACTGTCCCGGGAAAGCCTCTGCTAACACCCTGCAGAGCGCAGTGCCCAATATACGGAAACGTCTTGCGGTATCTCCTACAGGGCAAGTGCCAGGAGGAATTGTGGAGCTTGGTCTCAGTGTCTCTGAGAATTGCTCTGATTATCCGTGTGACCTCTTTGCTAAGACTCTGCAGAGAGCCGTCCTCAAAACAAACACACATCTTGACATATCTCCCACGTTGATCGCAGTGTCTCCAGGAACGGCATTCAAGGAGCCAAGAACTTTTCTGCCCACACTGTCCGGGGACAGTTCCTTAAAACCAATCTACATCCTGCTATATCTCCCACATGGAAAATGCCAGGAGGGAGAAGTGGGGATTATGTTTAGACTTTCTCAGAACTGCTTCAAATCAACTAGATAGCTTTGTGCTGTAAATCTCCCAACAGCCAAACGCAAAAGCAGCAAACATCTCGCTGTGTGTCCCACATCCAAAGTGCCAAGAGAGAGCTTGCTCTCCCTGTCTTTGAGTACTGTTTTCACTGTCCCGGTTACCTCTTTGCTAACATTCTCTTCAGAGCTGCAGTGAAACCAGGAACCATGTGGAGAAGGCACCCACACTGAAAATGCCTGGAAGGAACATTGGGGCTTCTTCTCAGTGTCTCTGACATAGGGTTTCACTGTCCCGGGAAAGTCTCTGCTAACACCCTGCAGAGCGCAGTGCCCAATATACAGAAACGTCTTGCGGTATCTCCTACAGGGCAAGTGCCAGGAGGAATTGTGGAGCTTGGTCTCAGTGTCTCTGAGAATTGCTCTGATTATCCGTGTGACCTCTTTGCTAAGACTCTCCAGAGAGCCGTCCTCAAAACCAACACACATCTTGACATATCTCCCACGTTGATCGCAGTGTCTCCAGGAACGGCATTCAAGGAGCCAGGAACTTATCTGCCCACACTGTCCAGGGACAGTTCCGTAAAACCAATCTACATCCTGCTATATCTCCCACATGGAAAATGCCAGGCGGGAGAAGTGGGGATTATGTTTAGACTTTCTCAGAACTGCTTCAAATCAACTAGATATCTTTGTGCTGTAAATCTCCCAACAGCCAAACGCAAAAGCAGCAAACATCTCGCTGTGTGTCCCACATCCAAAGTGCCAAGAGAGAGCTTGCTCTCCCTGTCTTTGAGTACTGTTTTCACTGTCCCGATTACCTCTTTGCTAACATTCTCTTCAGAGCTGCAGTGAAACCAGGAACCATGTGGTGAAGGCACCCACACTGAAAATGCCTGGAAGGAACGTTGGGGCTTCTTCTCAGTGCCTCTGACATAGGGTTTCACTGTCCCGGGAAAGTCTCTGCTAACACCCTGCAGAGCGCAGTGCCCAATATACGGAAACGTCTTGCGGTATCTCCTACAGGGAAAGTGCCAGGAGGAATTGTGGAGCTTGTTCTCAGTGTCTCTGAGAATTGCTCTGATTATCCGTGTGACCTCTTTGCTAAGACTCTCCAGAGAGCCGTCCTCAAAACAAACACACATCTTGACATATCTCCCACGTTGATCGCAGTGTCTCCAGGAACGGCATTCAAGGAGCCAGGAACTTATCTGCCCACACTGTCCGGGGACAGTTCCTTAAAATCAATCTACATCCTGCTATATCTCCCACATGGAAAATGCCAGGAGGGAGAAGTGGGGATTATGTTTAGACTTTCTCAGAACTGCTTCAAATCAACTAGATATCTTTGTGCTGTAAATCTCCCAACAGCCAAACGCAAAAGCAGCAAACATCTCGCTGTATGTCCCACATCGAAAGTGCCAAGAGAGAGCTTGCTCTCCCTGTCTTTGAGTACTGTTTTCACTGTCCCGGTTACCTCTTTGCTAACATTCTCTTCAGAGCTGCAGTGAAACCAGGAACCATGTGGAGAAGGCACCCACACTGAAAATGCCTGGAAGGAACGTTGGGGCTTCTTCTCAGTGTCTCTGACATACGGTTTCACTGTCCCGGGAAAGTCTCTGCTAACACCCTGCAGAGCGCAGTGCCCAATATACAGAAACGTCTTGCGGTATCTCCTACAGGGAAAGTGCCAGGAGGAATTGTGGAGCTTGGTCTCAGTGTCTCTGAGAATTGCTCTGATTATCCGTGTGACCTCTTTGCTAAGACTCTCCAGAGAGCCGTCCTCAAAACAAACACACATCTTGACATATCTCCCACGTTGATCGCAGTGTCTCCAGGAACGGCATTCAAGGAGCCAAGAACTTTTCTGCCCACACTGTCCGGGGACAGTTCCATAAAACCAATCTACATCCTGCTATATCTCCCACATGGAAAATGCCAGGAGGGAGAAGTGGGGATTATGTTTAGACTTTCTCAGAACTGCTTCAAATCAACTAGATAGCTTTGTGCTGTAAATCTCCCAACAGCCAAACGCAAAAGCAGCAAACATCTCGCTGTGTGTCCCACATCCAAAGTGCCAAGAGAGAGCTTGCTCTCCCTGTCTTTGAGTACTGTTTTCACTGTCCCGGTTACCTCTTTGCTAACATTCTCTTCAGAGCTGCAGTGAAACCAGGAACCATGTGGAGAAGGCACCCACACTGAAAATGACTGGAAGGAACGTTGGGGCTTCTTCTCAGTGCCTCTGACATAGGGTTTCACTGTCCCGGGAAAGTCTCTGCTAACACCCTGCAGAGCGCAGTGCCCAATATACAGAAACGTCTTGCGGTATCTCCTACAGGGAAAGTGCCAGGAGGAATTGTGGAGCTTGTTCTCAGTGTCTCTGAGAATTGCTCTGATTATCCGTGTGACCTCTTTGCTAAGACTCTCCAGAGAGCCGTCCTCAAAACAAACACACATCTTGACATATCTCCCACGTTGATCGCAGTGTCTCCAGGAACGGCATTCAAGGAGCCAGGAACTTTTCTGCCCACACTGTGCGGGGACAGTTCCTTAAAATCAATCTACATCCTGCTATGTCTCCCACACGGAAAATGCCAGGAGGGAGAAGTGGGGATTATGTTTAGACTTTCTCAGAACTGCTTCAAATCAACTAGATAGCTTTGTGCTGTAAATCTCCCAACAGCCAAACGCAAAAGCAGCAAACATCTCGCTGTGTGTCCCACATCCAAAGTGCCAAGAGAGAGCTTGCTCTCCCTGTCTTTGAGTACTGTTTTCACTGTCCCGGTTACCTCTTTGCTAACATTCTCTTCAGAGCTGCAGTGAAACCAGGAACCATGTGGAGAAGGCACCCACACTGAAAATGACTGGAAGGAACGTTGGGGCTTCTTCTCAGTGCCTCTGACATAGGGTTTCACTGTCCCGGGAAAGTCTCTGCTAACACCCTGCAGAGCGCAGTGCCCAATATACAGAAACGTCTTGCGGTATCTCCTACAGGGAAAGTGCCAGGAGGAATTGTGGAGCTTGTTCTCAGTGTCTCTGAGAATTGCTCTGATTATCCGTGTGACCTCTTTGCTAAGACTCTCCAGAGAGCCGTCCTCAAAACCAACACACATCTTGACATATCTCCCACGTTGATCGCAGTGTCTCCAGGAACGGCATTCAAGGAGCCAGGAACTTTTCTGCCCACACTGTGCGGGGACAGTTCCTTAAAATCAATCTACATCCTGCTATGTCTCCCACACGGAAAATGCCAGGAGGGAGAAGTGGGGATTATGTTTAGACTTTCTCAGAACTGCTTCAAATCAACTAGATAGCTTTGTGCTGTAAATCTCCCAACAGCCAAACGCAAAAGCAGCAAACATCTCGCTGTGTGTCCCACATCCAAAGTGCCAAGAGAGAGCTTGCTCTCCCTGTCTTTGAGTACTGTTTTCACTGTCCCGGTTACCTCTTTGCTAACATTCTCTTCAGAGTTGCAGTGCAACCAGGAACCATGTGGAGAAGGCACCCACACTGAAAATGCCTGGAGGGAACGTTGGGGCTTCTTCTCAGTGCCTCTGACATAGGGTTTCACTGTCCCGGGAAAGCCTCTGCTAACACCCTGCAGAGCGCAGTGCCCAATATACAGAAACGTCTTGCGGTATCTCCTACAGGGAAAGTGCCAGGAGGAATTGTCGAGCTTGGTCTCAGTGTCTCTGAGAATTGCTCTGATTATCCGTGTGACCTCTTTGCTAAGACTCTCCAGAGAGCCGTCCTCAAAACCAACACACATCTTGACATATCTCCCACGTTGATCGCAGTGTCTCCAGGAACGGCATTCAAGGAACCAGGAACTTTTCTGCCCACACTGTCCGGGGACAGTTCCTTAAAATCAATCTACATCCTGCTATGTCTCCCACACGGAAAATGCCAGGAGGGAGAAGTGGGGATTATGTTTAGACTTTCTCAGAACTGCTTCAAATCAACTAGATAGCTTTGTGCTGTAAATCTCCCAACAGCCAAACGCAAAAGCAGCAAACATCTCGCTGTGTGTCCCACATCCAAAGTGCCAAGAGAGAGCTTGCTCTCCCTGTCTTTGAGTACTGTTTTCACTGTCCCGGTTACCTCTTTGCTAACATTCTCTTCAGAGCTGCAGTGAAACCAGGAACCATGTGGAGAAGGCACCCACACTGAAAATGCCTGGAAGGAACGTTGGGGCTTCTTCTCAGTGCCTCTGACATAGGGTTTCACTGTCCCGGGAAAGTCTCTGCTAACACCCTGCAGAGCGCAGTGCCCAATATACAGAAACGTCTTGCGGTATCTCCTACAGGGAAAGTGCCAGGAGGAATTGTGGAGCTTTTTCTCAGTGTCTCTGAGAATTGCTCTGATTATCCGTGTGACCTCTTTGCTAAGACTCTCCAGAGAGCCGTCCTCAAAACCAACACACATCTTGACATATCTCCCACGTTGATCGCAGTGTCTCCAGGAACGGCATTCAAGGAGCCAGGAACTTATCTGCCCACACTGTGCGGGGACAGTTCCTTAAAATCAATCTACATCCTGCTATGTCTCCCACATGGAAAATGCCAGGAGGGAGAAGTGGGGATTATGTTTAGACTTTCTCAGAACTGCTTCAAATCAACTAGATAGCTTTGTGCTGTAAATCTCCCAACAGCCAAACGCAAAAGCAGCAAACATCTCGCTGTGTGTCCCACATCCAAAGTGCCAAGAGAGAGCTTGCTCTCCCTGTCTTTGAGTACTGTTTTCACTGTCCCGGTTACCTCTTTGCTAACATTCTCTTCAGAGTTGCAGTGAAACCAGGAACCATGTGGAGAAGGCACCCACACTGAAAATGCCTGGAGGGAACGTTGGGGCTTCTTCTCAGTGCCTCTGACATAGGGTTTCACTGTCCCGGGAAAGCCTCTGCTAACACCCTGCAGAGCGCAGTGCCCAATATACAGAAACGTCTTGCGGTATCTCCTACAGGGAAAGTGCCAGGAGGAATTGTCGAGCTTGGTCTCAGTGTCTCTGAGAATTGCTCTGATTATCCGTGTGACCTCTTTGCTAAGACTCTCCAGAGAGCCGTCCTCAAAACCAACACACATCTTGACATATCTCCCACGTTGATCGCAGTGTCTCCAGGAACGGCATTCAAGGAACCAGGAACTTTTCTGCCCACACTGTCCGGGGACAGTTCCGTAAAACCAATATACATCCTGCTATGTCTCCCACATGGAAAATGCCAGGAGGGAGAAGTGGGGATTATGTTTAGACTTTCTCAGAACTGCTTCAAATCAACTAGATATCTTTGTGCTGTAAATCTCCCAACAGCCAAACGCAAAAGCAGCAAACATCTCGCTGTGTGTCCCACATCGAAAGTGCCAAGAGAGAGCTTGCTCTCCCTGTCTTTGAGTACTGTTTTCACTGTCCCGGTTACCTCTTTGCTAACATTCTCTTCAGAGCTGCAGTGAAACCAGGAACCATGTGGAGAAGGCACCCACACTGAAAATGCCTGGAAGGAACGTTGGGGCTTCTTCTCAGTGCCTCTGACATAGGGTTTCACTGTCCCGGGAAAGTCTCCGCTAACACCCTGCAGAGCGCAGTGCCCAATATACAGAAACGTCTTGCGGTATCTCCTACAGGGAAAGTGCCAGGAGGAATTGTGGAGCTTGTTCTCAGTGTCTCTGAGAATTGCTCTGATTATCCGTGTGCCCTCTTTGCTAAGACTCTGCAGAGAGCCGTCCTCAAAACAAACACACATCTTGACATATCTCCCACGTTGATCGCAGTGTCTCCAGGAACGGCATTCAAGGAGCCAGGAACTTATCTGCCCACACTGTCCGGGGACAGTTCCTTAAAATCAATCTACATCCTGCTATGTCTCCCACACGGAAAATGCCAGGAGGGAGAAGTGGGGATTATGTTTAGACTTTCTCAGAACTGCTTCAAATCAACTAGATAGCTTTGTGCTGTAAATCTCCCAACAGCCAAACGCAAAAGCAGCAAACATCTCGCTGTGTGTCCCACATCCAAAGTGCCAAGAGAGAGCTTGCTCTCCCTGTCTTTGAGTACTGTTTTCACTGTCCCGGTTACCTCTTTGCTAACATTCTCTTCAGAGCTGCAGTGAAACCAGGAACCATGTGGAGAAGGCACCCACACTGAAAATGCCTGGAAGGAACGTTGGGGCTTGTTCTCAGTGCCTCTGACATAGGGTTTCACTGTCCCGGGAAAGCCTCTGCTAACACCCTGCAGAGCGCAGTGCCCAATATACAGAAACGTCTTGCGGTATCTCCTACAGGGCAAGTGCCAGGAGGAATTGTGGAGCTTGTTCTCAGTGTCTCTGAGAATTGCTCTGATTATCCGTGTGACCTCTTTGCTAAGACTCTCCAGAGAGCCGTCCTCAAAACAAACACACATCTTGACATATCTCCCACGTTGATCGCAGTGTCTCCAGGAACGGCATTCAAGGAGCCAGGAACTTATCTGCCCACACTGTCCGGGGACAGTTCCTTAAAATCAATCTAAATCCTGCTATGTCTCCCACACGGAAAATGCCAGGAGGGAGAAGTGGGGATTATGTTTAGACTTTCTCAGAACTGCTTCAAATCAACTAGATAGCTTTGTGCTGTAAATCTCCCAACAGCCAAACGCAAAAGCAGCAAACATCTCGCTGTGTGTCCCACATCCAAAGTGCCAAGAGAGAGCTTGCTCTCCCTGTCTTTGAGTACTGTTTTCACTGTCCCGGTTACCTCTTTGCTAACATTCTCTTCAGAGCTGCAGTGAAACCAGGAACCATGTGGAGAAGGCACCCACACTGAAAATGCCTGGAAGGAACGTTGGGGCTTCTTCTCAGTGCCTCTGACATAGGGTTTCACTGTCCCGGGAAAGTCTCTGCTAACACCCTGCAGAGCGCAGTGCCCAATATACAGAAACGTCTTGCGGTATCTCCTACAGGGAAAGGGCCAGGAGGAATTGTCGAGCTTGGTCTCAGTGTCTCTGAGAATTGCTCTGATTATCCGTGTGACCTCTTTGCTAAGACTCTCCAGAGAGCCGTCCTCAAAACCAACACACATCTTGACATATCTCCCACGTTGATCGCAGTGTCTCCAGGAACGGCATTCAAGGAACCAGGAACTTTTCTGCCCACACTGTCCGGGGACAGTTCCTTAAAATCAATCTACATCCTGCTATGTCTCCCACACGGAAAATGCCAGGAGGGAGAAGTGGGGATTATGTTTAGACTTTCTCAGAACTGCTTCAAATCAACTAGATAGCTTTGTGCTGTAAATCTCCCAACAGCCAAACGCAAAAGCAGCAAACATCTCGCTGTGTGTCCCACATCCAAAGTGCCAAGAGAGAGCTTGCTCTCCCTGTCTTTGAGTACTGTTTTCACTGTCCCGGTTACCTCTTTGCTAACATTCTCTTCAGAGCTGCAGTGAAACCAGGAACCATGTGGAGAAGGCACCCACACTGAAAATGCCTGGAAGGAACGTTGGGGCTTCTTCTCAGTGCCTCTGACATAGGGTTTCACTGTCCCGGGAAAGTCTCTGCTAACACCCTGCAGAGCGCAGTGCCCAATATACAGAAACGTCTTGCGGTATCTCCTACAGGGAAAGTGCCAGGAGGAATTGTGGAGCTTGTTCTCAGTGTCTCTGAGAATTGCTCTGATTATCCGTGTGACCTCTTTGCTAAGACTCTCCAGAGAGCCGTCCTCAAAACCAACACACATCTTGACATATCTCCCACGTTGATCGCAGTGTCTCCAGGAACGGCATTCAAGGAGCCAGGAACTTATCTGCCCACACTGTGCGGGGACAGTTCCTTAAAATCAATCTACATCCTGCTATGTCTCCCACATGGAAAATGCCAGGAGGGAGAAGTGGGGATTATGTTTAGACTTTCTCAGAACTGCTTCAAATCAACTAGATAGCTTTGTGCTGTAAATCTCCCAACAGCCAAACGCAAAAGCAGCAAACATCTCGCTGTGTGTCCCACATCCAAAGTGCCAAGAGAGAGCTTGCTCTCCCTGTCTTTGAGTACTGTTTTCACTGTCCCGGTTACCTCTTTGCTAACATTCTCTTCAGAGTTGCAGTGAAACCAGGAACCATGTGGAGAAGGCACCCACACTGAAAATGCCTGGAGGGAACGTTGGGGCTTCTTCTCAGTGCCTCTGACATAGGGTTTCACTGTCCCGGGAAAGCCTCTGCTAACACCCTGCAGAGCGCAGTGCCCAATATACAGAAACGTCTTGCGGTATCTCCTACAGGGAAAGTGCCAGGAGGAATTGTCGAGCTTGGTCTCAGTGTCTCTGAGAATTGCTCTGATTATCCGTGTGACCTCTTTGCTAAGACTCTCCAGAGAGCCGTCCTCAAAACCAACACACATCTTGACATATCTCCCACGTTGATCGCAGTGTCTCCAGGAACGGCATTCAAGGAACCAGGAACTTTTCTGCCCACACTGTCCGGGGACAGTTCCGTAAAACCAATATACATCCTGCTATGTCTCCCACATGGAAAATGCCAGGAGGGAGAAGTGGGGATTATGTTTAGACTTTCTCAGAACTGCTTCAAATCAACTAGATATCTTTGTGCTGTAAATCTCCCAACAGCCAAACGCAAAAGCAGCAAACATCTCGCTGTGTGTCCCACATCCAAAGTGCCAAGAGAGAGCTTGCTCTCCCTGTCTTTGAGTACTGTTTTCACTGTCCCGGTTACCTCTTTGCTAACATTCTCTTCAGAGCTGCAGTGAAACCAGGAACCATGTGGAGAAGGCACCCACACTGAAAATGCCTGGAAGGAACGTTGGGGCTTGTTCTCAGTGCCTCTGACATAGGGTTTCACTGTCCCGGGAAAGTCTCTGCTAACACCCTGCAGAGCGCAGTGCCCAATATACAGAAACGTCTTGCGGTATCTCCTACAGGGCAAGTGCCAGGAGGAATTGTGGAGCTTGTTCTCAGTGTCTCTGAGAATTGCTCTGATTATCCGTGTGACCTCTTTGCTAAGACTCTCCAGAGAGCCGTCCTCAAAACCAACACACATCTTGACATATCTCCCACGTTGATCGCAGTGTCTCCAGGAACGGCATTCAAGGAGCCAGGAACTTATCTGCCCACACTGTCCGGGGACAGTTCCTTAAAACCAATCTCCGTCCTGCTATATCTCCCACATGGAAAATGCCAGGAGGGAGAAGTGGGGATTATGTTTAGACTTTCTCAGAACTGCTTCAAATCAACTAGATAGCTTTGTGCTGTAAATCTCCCAACAGCCAAACGCAAAAGCAGCAAACATCTCGCTGTGTGTCCCACATCCAAAGTGCCAAGAGAGAGCTTGCTCTCCCTGTCTTTGAGTACTGTTTTCACTGTCCCGGTTACCTCTTTGCTAACATTCTCTTCAGAGCTGCAGTGAAACCAGGAACCATGTGGAGAAGGCACCCACACTGAAAATGCCTGGAAGGAATGTTGGGGCTTCTTCTCAGTGCCTCTGACATAGGGTTTCACTGTCCCGGGAAAGTCTCTGCTAACACCCTGCAGAGCGCAGGGCCCAATATACAGAAACGTCTTGCGGTATCTCCTACAGGGAAAGTGCCAGGAGGAATTGTGGAGCTTGGTCTCAGTGTCTCTGAGAATTGCTCTGATTATCCGTGTGACCTCTTTGCTAAGACTCTCCAGAGAGCCGTCCTCAAAACAAACACACATCTTGACATATCTCCCACGTTGATCGCAGTGTCTCCAGGAACGGCATTCAAGGAGCCAGGAACTTATCTGCCCACACTGTGCGGGGACAGTTCCTTAAAACCAATCTACATCCTACTATATCTCCCACATGGAAAATGCCAGGAGGGAGAAGTGGGGATTATGTTTAGACTTTCTCAGAACTGCTTCAAATCAACTAGATAGCTTTGTGCTGTAAATCTCCCAACAGCCAAACGCAAAAGCAGCAAACATCTCGCTGTGTGTCCCACATCCAAAGTGCCAAGAGAGAGCTTGCTCTCCCTGTCTTTGAGTACTGTTTTCACTGTCCCGGTTACCTCTTTGCTAACATTCTCTTCAGAGCTGCAGTGAAACCAGGAACCATGTGGAGAAGGCACCCACACTGAAAATGCCTGGAAGGAATGTTGGGGCTTCTTCTCAGTGTCTCTGACATAGGGTTTCACTGTCCCGGGAAAGTCTCTGCTAACACCCTGCAGAGCGCAGTGCCCAATATACAGAAACGTCTTGCGGTATCTCCTACAGGGAAAGGGCCAGGAGGAATTGTGGAGCTTGTTCTCAGTGTCTCTGAGAATTGCTCTGATTATCCGTGTGACCTCTTTGCTAAGACTCTCCAGAGAGCCGTCCTCAAACCAAACACACATCTTGACATATCTCCCACGTTGATCGCAGTGTCTCCAGGAACGGCATTCAAGGAGCCAGGAACTTTTCTGCCCACACTGTCCGGGGACAGTTCCTTAAAACCAATCTCCGTCCTGCTGTATCTCCCACATGGAAAATGCCAGGAGGGAGAAGTGGGGATTATGTTTAGACTTTCTCAGAACTGCTTCAAATCAACTAGATATCTTTGTGCTGTAAATCTCCCAACAGCCAAACGCAAAAGCAGCAAACATCTCGCTGTGTGTCCCACATCCAAAGTGCCAAGAGAGAGCTTGCTCTCCCTGTCTTTGAGTACTGTTTTCACTGTCCCGGTTACCTCTTTGCTAACATTCTCTTCAGAGCTGCAGTGAAACCAGGAACCATGTGGAGAAGGCACCCACACTGAAAATGCCTGGAAGGAATGTTGGGGCTTCTTCTCAGTGCCTCTGACATAGGGTTTCACTGTCCCGGGAAAGTCTCTGCTAACACCCTGCAGAGCGCAGTGCCCAATATACAGAAACGTCTTGCGGTATCTCCTACAGGGAAAGGGCCAGGAGGAATTGTGGAGCTTGGTCTCAGTGTCTCTGAGAATTGCTCTGATTATCCGTGTGACCTCTTTGCTAAGACTCTCCAGAGAGCCGTCCTCAAACCAAACACACATCTTGACATATCTCCCACGTTGATTGCAGTGTCTCCAGGAACGGCATTCAAGGAGCCAGGAACTTTTCTGCCCACACTGTCCGGGGACAGTTCCTTAAAACCAATCTCCGTCCTGCTGTATCTCCCACATGGAAAATGCCAGGAGGGAGAAGTGGGGATTATGTTTAGACTTTCTCAGAACTGCTTCAAATCAACTAGATAGCTTTGTGCTGTAAATCTCCCAACAGCCAAACGCAAAAGCAGCAAACATCTCGCTGTGTGTCCCACATCCAAAGTGCCAAGAGAGAGCTTGCTCTCCCTGTCTTTGAGTACTGTTTTCACTGTCCCGGTTACCTCTTTGCTAACATTCTCTTCAGAGCTGCAGTGAAACCAGGAACCATGTGGAGAAGGCACCCACACTGAAAATGCCTGGAAGGAACGTTGGGGCTTCTTCTCAGTGCCTCTGACATAGGGTTTCACTGTCCCGGGAAAGTCTCTGCTAACACCCTGCAGAGCGCAGTGCCCAATATACAGAAACGTCTTGCGGTATCTCCTCCAGGGAAAGTGCCAGGAGGAATTGTGGAGCTTGGTCTCAGTGTCTCTGAGAATTGCTCTGATTATCCGTGTGACCTCTTTGCTAAGACTCTCCAGAGAGCCGTCCTCAAAACAAACACACATCTTGACATATCTCCCACGTTGATCGCAGTGTCTCCAGGAACGGCATTCAAGGAGCCAGGAACTTTTCTGCCCACACTGTCCGGGGACAGTTCCGTAAAACCAATCTCCGTCCTGCTGTATCTCCCACATGGAAAATGCCAGGAGGGAGAAGTGGGGATTATGTTTAGACTTTCTCAGAACTGCTTCAAATCAACTAGATATCTTTGTGCTGTAAATCTCCCAACAGCCAAACGCAAAAGCAGCAAACATCTCGCTGTGTGTCCCACATCCAAAGTGCCAAGAGAGAGCTTGCTCTCCCTGTCTTTGAGTACTGTTTTCACTGTCCCGGTTACCTCTTTGCTAACATTCTCTTCAGAGCTGCAGTGAAACCAGGAACCATGTGGAGAAGGCACCCACACTGAAAATGCCTGGAAGGAATGTTGGGGCTTCTTCTCAGTGTCTCTGACATAGGGTTTCACTGTCCCGGGAAAGTCTCTGCTAACACCCTGCAGAGCGCAGTGCCCAATATACAGAAACGTCTTGCGGTATCTCCTACAGGGAAAGTGCCAGGAGGAATTGTGGAGCTTGTTCTCAGTGTCTCTGAGAATTGCTCTGATTATCCGTGTGACCTCTTTGCTAAGACTCTCCAGAGAGCCGTCCTCAAACCAAACACACATCTTGACATATCTCCCACGTTGATCGCAGTGTCTCCAGGAACGGCATTCAAGGAGCCAGGAACTTTTCTGCCCACACTGTGCGGGGACAGTTCCTTAAAACCAATCTCCGTCCTGCTGTATCTCCCACATGGAAAATGCCAGGAGGGAGAAGTGGGGATTATGTTTAGACTTTCTCAGAACTGCTTCAAATCAACTAGATATCTTTGTGCTGTAAATCTCCCAACAGCCAAACGCAAAAGCAGCAAACATCTCGCTGTGTGTCCCACATCGAAAGTGCCAAGAGAGAGCTTGCTCTCCCTGTCTTTGAGTACTGTTTTCACTGTCCCGGTTACCTCTTTGCTAACATTCTCTTCAGAGTTGCAGTGAAACCAGGAACCATGTGGAGAAGGCACCCACACTGAAAATGCCTGGAAGGAATGTTGGGGCTTCTTCTCAGTGCCTCTGACATAGGGTTTCACTGTCCCGGGAAAGTCTCTGCTAACACCCTGCAGAGCGCAGTGCCCAATATACAGAAACGTCTTGCGGTATCTCCTACAGGGAAAGTGCCAGGAGGAATTGTGGAGCTTGGTCTCAGTGTCTCTGAGAATTGCTCTGATTATCCGTGTGACCTCTTTGCTAAGACTCTCCAGAGAGCCGTCCTCAAAACCAACACACATCTTGACATATCTCCCACATTGATCGCAGTGTCTCCAGGAACGGCATTCAAGGAGCCAGGAACTTTTCTGCCCACACTGTCCGGGGACAGTTCCGTAAAACCAATCTCCGTCCTGCTGTATCTCCCACATGGAAAATGCCAGGAGGGAGAAGTGGGGATTATGTTTAGACTTTCTCAGAACTGCTTCAAATCAACTAGATATCTTTGTGCTGTAAATCTCCCAACAGCCAAACGCAAAAGCAGCAAACATCTCGCTGTGTGTCCCACATCCAAAGTGCCAAGAGAGAGCTTGCTCTCCCTGTCTTTGAGTACTGTTTTCACTGTCCCGGTTACCTCTTTGCTAACATTCTCTTCAGAGCTGCAGTGAAACCAGGAACCATGTGGAGAAGGCACCCACACTGAAAATGCCTGGAAGGAATGTTGGGGCTTCTTCTCAGTGTCTCTGACATAGGGTTTCACTGTCCTGGGAAAGTCTCTGCTAACACCCTGCAGAGCGCAGTGCCCAATATACAGAAACGTCTTGCGGTATCTCCTACAGGGAAAGTGCCAGGAGGAATTGTGGAGCTTGGTCTCAGTGTCTCTGAGAATTGCTCTGATTATCCGTGTGACCTCTTTGCTAAGACTCTCCAGAGAGCCGTCCTCAAAACAAACACACATCTTGACATATCTCCCACGTTGATCGCAGTGTCTCCAGGAACGGCATTCAAGGAGCCAGGAACTTTTCTGCCCACACTGTCCGGGGACAGTTCCTTAAAACCAATCTCCGTCCTGCTGTATCTCCCACATGGAAAATGCCAGGAGGGAGAAGTGGGGATTATGTTTAGACTTTCTCAGAACTGCTTCAAATCAACTAGATATCTTTGTGCTGTAAATCTCCCAACAGCCAAACGCAAAAGCAGCAAACATCTCGCTGTGTGTCCCACATCCAAAGTGCCAAGAGAGAGCTTGCTCTCCCTGTCTTTGAGTACTGTTTTCACTGTCCCGGTTACCTCTTTGCTAACATTCTCTTCAGAGCTGCAGTGAAACCAGGAACCATGTGGAGAAGGCACCCACACTGAAAATGCCTGGAAGGAACGTTGGGGCTTCTTCTCAGTGCCTCTGACATAGGGTTTCACTGTCCCGGGAAAGTCTCTGCTAACACCCTGCAGAGCGCAGTGCCCAATATACAGAAACGTCTTGCGGTATCTCCTACAGGGAAAGGGCCAGGAGGAATTGTGGAGCTTGTTCTCAGTGTCTCTGAGAATTGCTCTGATTATCCGTGTGACCTCTTTGCTAAGACTCTCCAGAGAGCCGTCCTCAAAACCAACACACATCTTGACATATCTCCCACATTGATCGCAGTGTCTCCAGGAACGGCATTCAAGGAGCCAGGAACTTTTCTGCCCACACTGTGCGGGGACAGTTCCTTAAAACCAATCTCCGTCCTGCTGTATCTCCCACATGGAAAATGCCAGGAGGGAGAAGTGGGGATTATGTTTAGACTTTCTCAGAACTGCTTCAAATCAACTAGATAGCTTTGTGCTGTAAATCTCCCAACAGCCAAACGCAAAAGCAGCAAACATCTCGCTGTGTGTCCCACATCGAAAGTGCCAAGAGAGAGCTTGCTCTCCCTGTCTTTGAGTACTGTTTTCACTGTCCCGGTTACCTCTTTGCTAACATTCTCTTCAGAGCTGCAGTGAAACCAGGAACCATGTGGAGAAGGCACCCACACTGAAAATGCCTGGAAGGAACGTTGGGGCTTCTTCTCAGTGTCTCTGACATAGGGTTTCACTGTCCTGGGAAAGTCTCTGCTAACACCCTGCAGAGCGCAGTGCCCAATATACAGAAACGTCTTGCGGTATCTCCTCCAGGGAAAGTGCCAGGAGGAATTGTGGAGCTTGGTCTCAGTGTCTCTGAGAATTGCTCTGATTATCCGTGTGACCTCTTTGCTAAGACTCTCCAGAGAGCCGTCCTCAAACCAAACACACATCTTGACATATCTCCCACGTTGATCGCAGTGTCTCCAGGAACGGCATTCAAGGAGCCAGGAACTTTTCTGCCCACACTGTGCGGGGACAGTTCCTTAAAACCAATCTCCGTCCTGCTGTATCTCCCACATGGAAAATGCCAGGAGGGAGAAGTGGGGATTATGTTTAGACTTTCTCAGAACTGCTTCAAATCAACTAGATATCTTTGTGCTGTAAATCTCCCAACAGCCAAACGCAAAAGCAGCAAACATCTCGCTGTGTGTCCCACATCCAAAGTGCCAAGAGAGAGCTTGCTCTCCCTGTCTTTGAGTACTGTTTTCACTGTCCCGGTTACCTCTTTGCTAACATTCTCTTCAGAGCTGCAGTGAAACCAGGAACCATGTGGAGAAGGCACCCACACTGAAAATGCCTGGAAGGAATGTTGGGGCTTCTTCTCAGTGCCTCTGACATAGGGTTTCACTGTCCCGGGAAAGTCTCTGCTAACACCCTGCAGAGCGCAGTGCCCAATATACAGAAACGTCTTGCGGTATCTCCTACAGGGAAAGTGCCAGGAGGAATTGTGGAGCTTGGTCTCAGTGTCTCTGAGAATTGCTCTGATTATCCGTGTGACCTCTTTGCTAAGACTCTCCAGAGAGCCGTCCTCAAAACAAACACACATCTTGACATATCTCCCACGTTGATCGCAGTGTCTCCAGGAACGGCATTCAAGGAGCCAGGAACTTTTCTGCCCACACTGTGCGGGGACAGTTCCTTAAAACCAATCTCCGTCCTGCTGTATCTCCCACATGGAAAATGCCAGGAGGGAGAAGTGGGGATTATGTTTAGACTTTCTCAGAACTGCTTCAAATCAACTAGATATCTTTGTGCTGTAAATCTCCCAACAGCCAAACGCAAAAGCAGCAAACATCTCGCTGTGTGTCCCACATCCAAAGTGCCAAGAGAGAGCTTGCTCTCCCTGTCTTTGAGTACTGTTTTCACTGTCCCGGTTACCTCTTTGCTAACATTCTCTTCAGAGCTGCAGTGAAACCAGGAACCATGTGGAGAAGGCACCCACACTGAAAATGCCTGGAAGGAATGTTGGGGCTTCTTCTCAGTGCCTCTGACATAGGGTTTCACTGTCCCGGGAAAGTCTCTGCTAACACCCTGCAGAGCGCAGTGCCCAATATACAGAAACGTCTTGCGGTATCTCCTACAGGGAAAGTGCCAGGAGGAATTGTGGAGCTTGGTCTCAGTGTCTCTGAGAATTGCTCTGATTATCCGTGTGACCTCTTTGCTAAGACTCTCCAGAGAGCCGTCCTCAAAACAAACACACATCTTGACATATCTCCCACGTTGATCGCAGTGTCTCCAGGAACGGCATTCAAGGAGCCAGGAACTTTTCTGCCCACACTGTCCGGGGACAGTTCCTTAAAACCAATCTCCGTCCTGCTGTATCTCCCACATGGAAAATGCCAGGAGGGAGAAGTGGGGATTATGTTTAGACTTTCTCAGAACTGCTTCAAATCAACTAGATAGCTTTGTGCTGTAAATCTCCCAACAGCCAAACGCAAAAGCAGCAAACATCTCGCTGTGTGTCCCACATCCAAAGTGCCAAGAGAGAGCTTGCTCTCCCTGTCTTTGAGTACTGTTTTCACTGTCCCGGTTACCTCTTTGCTAACATTCTCTTCAGAGCTGCAGTGAAACCAGGAACCATGTGGAGAAGGCACCCACACTGAAAATGCCTGGAAGGAATGTTGGGGCTTCTTCTCAGTGTCTCTGACATAGGGTTTCACTGTCCCGGGAAAGTCTCTGCTAACACCCTGCAGAGCGCAGTGCCCAATATACAGAAACGTCTTGCGGTATCTCCTACAGGGAAAGGGCCAGGAGGAATTGTGGAGCTTGTTCTCAGTGTCTCTGAGAATTGCTCTGATTATCCGTGTGACCTCTTTGCTAAGACTCTCCAGAGAGCCGTCCTCAAACCAAACACACATCTTGACATATCTCCCACGTTGATCGCAGTGTCTCCAGGAACGGCATTCAAGGAGCCAGGAACTTTTCTGCCCACACTGTCCGGGGACAGTTCCTTAAAACCAATCTCCGTCCTGCTGTATCTCCCACATGGAAAATGCCAGGAGGGAGAAGTGGGGATTATGTTTAGACTTTCTCAGAACTGCTTCAAATCAACTAGATATCTTTGTGCTGTAAATCTCCCAACAGCCAAACGCAAAAGCAGCAAACATCTCGCTGTGTGTCCCACATCCAAAGTGCCAAGAGAGAGCTTGCTCTCCCTGTCTTTGAGTACTGTTTTCACTGTCCCGGTTACCTCTTTGCTAACATTCTCTTCAGAGCTGCAGTGAAACCAGGAACCATGTGGAGAAGGCACCCACACTGAAAATGCCTGGAAGGAATGTTGGGGCTTCTTCTCAGTGCCTCTGACATAGGGTTTCACTGTCCCGGGAAAGTCTCTGCTAACACCCTGCAGAGCGCAGTGCCCAATATACAGAAACGTCTTGCGGTATCTCCTACAGGGAAAGTGCCAGGAGGAATTGTGGAGCTTGTTCTCAGTGTCTCTGAGAATTGCTCTGATTATCCGTGTGACCTCTTTGCTAAGACTCTCCAGAGAGCCGTCCTCAAAACCAACACACATCTTGACATATCTCCCACATTGATCGCAGTGTCTCCAGGAACGGCATTCAAGGAGCCAGGAACTTTTCTGCCCACACTGTCCGGGGACAGTTCCTTAAAACCAATCTCCGTCCTGCTGTATCTCCCACATGGAAAATGCCAGGAGGGAGAAGTGGGGATTATGTTTAGACTTTCTCAGAACTGCTTCAAATCAACTAGATATCTTTGTGCTGTAAATCTCCCAACAGCCAAACGCAAAAGCAGCAAACATCTCGCTGTGTGTCCCACATCCAAAGTGCCAAGAGAGAGCTTGCTCTCCCTGTCTTTGAGTACTGTTTTCACTGTCCCGGTTACCTCTTTGCTAACATTCTCTTCAGAGCTGCAGTGAAACCAGGAACCATGTGGAGAAGGCACCCACACTGAAAATGCCTGGAAGGAACGTTGGGGCTTCTTCTCAGTGCCTCTGCCATAGGGTTTCACTGTCCCGGGAAAGTCTCTGCTAACACCCTGCAGAGCGCAGTGCCCAATATACAGAAACGTCTTGCGGTATCTCCTACAGGGAAAGGGCCAGGAGGAATTGTGGAGCTTGTTCTCAGTGTCTCTGAGAATTGCTCTGATTATCCGTGTGACCTCTTTGCTAAGACTCTCCAGAGAGCCGTCCTCAAACCAAACACACATCTTGACATATCTCCCACGTTGATCGCAGTGTCTCCAGGAACGGCATTCAAGGAGCCAGGAACTTTTCTGCCCACACTGTGCGGGGACAGTTCCTTAAAACCAATCTCCGTCCTGCTGTATCTCCCACATGGAAAATGCCAGGAGGGAGAAGTGGGGATTATGTTTAGACTTTCTCAGAACTGCTTCAAATCAACTAGATATCTTTGTGCTGTAAATCTCCCAACAGCCAAACGCAAAAGCAGCAAACATCTCGCTGTGTGTCCCACATCCAAAGTGCCAAGAGAGAGCTTGCTCTCCCTGTCTTTGAGTACTGTTTTCACTGTCCCGGTTACCTCTTTGCTAACATTCTCTTCAGAGCTGCAGTGAAACCAGGAACCATGTGGAGAAGGCACCCACACTGAAAATGCCTGGAAGGAATGTTGGGGCTTCTTCTCAGTGCCTCTGACATAGGGTTTCACTGTCCCGGGAAAGTCTCTGCTAACACCCTGCAGAGCGCAGTGCCCAATATACAGAAACGTCTTGCGGTATCTCCTACAGGGAAAGTGCCAGGAGGAATTGTGGAGCTTGTTCTCAGTGTCTCTGAGAATTGCTCTGATTATCCGTGTGACCTCTTTGCTAAGACTCTCCAGAGAGCCGTCCTCAAAACCAACACACATCTTGACATATCTCCCACATTGATCGCAGTGTCTCCAGGAACGGCATTCAAGGAGCCAGGAACTTTTCTGCCCACACTGTCCGGGGACAGTTCCTTAAAACCAATCTCCGTCCTGCTGTATCTCCCACATGGAAAATGCCAGGAGGGAGAAGTGGGGATTATGTTTAGACTTTCTCAGAACTGCTTCAAATCAACTAGATATCTTTGTGCTGTAAATCTCCCAACAGCCAAACGCAAAAGCAGCAAACATCTCGCTGTGTGTCCCACATCCAAAGTGCCAAGAGAGAGCTTGCTCTCCCTGTCTTTGAGTACTGTTTTCACTGTCCCGGTTACCTCTTTGCTAACATTCTCTTCAGAGCTGCAGTGAAACCAGGAACCATGTGGAGAAGGCACCCACACTGAAAATGCCTGGAAGGAACGTTGGGGCTTCTTCTCAGTGTCTCTGACATAGGGTTTCACTGTCCCGGGAAAGTCTCTGCTAACACCCTGCAGAGCGCAGTGCCCAATATACAGAAACGTCTTGCGGTATCTCCTACAGGGAAAGTGCCAGGAGGAATTGTGGAGCTTGTTCTCAGTGTCTCTGAGAATTGCTCTGATTATCCGTGTGACCTCTTTGCTAAGACTCTCCAGAGAGCCGTCCTCAAACCAAACACACATCTTGACATATCTCCCACGTTGATCGCAGTGTCTCCAGGAACGGCATTCAAGGAGCCAGGAACTTTTCTGCCCACACTGTCCGGGGACAGTTCCTTAAAACCAATCTCCGTCCTGCTGTATCTCCCACATGGAAAATGCCAGGAGGGAGAAGTGGGGATTATGTTTAGACTTTCTCAGAACTGCTTCAAATCAACTAGATATCTTTGTGCTGTAAATCTCCCAACAGCCAAACGCAAAAGCAGCAAACATCTCGCTGTGTGTCCCACATCCAAAGTGCCAAGAGAGAGCTTGCTCTCCCTGTCTTTGAGTACTGTTTTCACTGTCCCGGTTACCTCTTTGCTAACATTCTCTTCAGAGCTGCAGTGAAACCAGGAACCATGTGGAGAAGGCACCCACACTGAAAATGCCTGGAAGGAACGTTGGGGCTTCTTCTCAGTGTCTCTGACATAGGGTTTCACTGTCCCGGGAAAGTCTCTGCTAACACCCTGCAGAGCGCAGTGCCCAATATACAGAAACGTCTTGCGGTATCTCCTACAGGGAAAGTGCCAGGAGGAATTGTGGAGCTTGTTCTCAGTGTCTCTGAGAATTGCTCTGATTATCCGTGTGACCTCTTTGCTAAGACTCTCCAGAGAGCCGTCCTCAAACCAAACACACATCTTGACATATCTCCCACGTTGATCGCAGTGTCTCCAGGAACGGCATTCAAGGAGCCAGGAACTTTTCTGCCCACACTGTCCGGGGACAGTTCCTTAAAACCAATCTCCGTCCTGCTGTATCTCCCACATGGAAAATGCCAGGAGGGAGAAGTGGGGATTATGTTTAGACTTTCTCAGAACTGCTTCAAATCAACTAGATAGCTTTGTGCTGTAAATCTCCCAACAGCCAAACGCAAAAGCAGCAAACATCTCGCTGTGTGTCCCACATCCAAAGTGCCAAGAGAGAGCTTGCTCTCCCTGTCTTTGAGTACTGTTTTCACTGTCCCGGTTACCTCTTTGCTAACATTCTCTTCAGAGCTGCAGTGAAACCAGGAACCATGTGGAGAAGGCACCCACACTGAAAATGCCTGGAAGGAACGTTGGGGCTTCTTCTCAGTGTCTCTGACATAGGGTTTCACTGTCCCGGGAAAGTCTCTGCTAACACCCTGCAGAGCGCAGTGCCCAATATACAGAAACGTCTTGCGGTATCTCCTACAGGGAAAGGGCCAGGAGGAATTGTGGAGCTTGTTCTCAGTGTCTCTGAGAATTGCTCTGATTATCCGTGTGACCTCTTTGCTAAGACTCTCCAGAGAGCCGTCCTCAAACCAAACACACATCTTGACATATCTCCCACGTTGATCGCAGTGTCTCCAGGAACGGCATTCAAGGAGCCAGGAACTTTTCTGCCCACACTGTCCGGGGACAGTTCCTTAAAACCAATCTCCGTCCTGCTGTATCTCCCACATGGAAAATGCCAGGAGGGAGAAGTGGGGATTATGTTTAGACTTTCTCAGAACTGCTTCAAATCAACTAGATATCTTTGTGCTGTAAATCTCCCAACAGCCAAACGCAAAAGCAGCAAACATCTCGCTGTGTGTCCCACATCCAAAGTGCCAAGAGAGAGCTTGCTCTCCCTGTCTTTGAGTACTGTTTTCACTGTCCCGGTTACCTCTTTGCTAACATTCTCTTCAGAGCTGCAGTGAAACCAGGAACCATGTGGAGAAGGCACCCACACTGAAAATGCCTGGAAGGAACGTTGGGGCTTCTTCTCAGTGCCTCTGCCATAGGGTTTCACTGTCCCGGGAAAGTCTCTGCTAACACCCTGCAGAGCGCAGTGCCCAATATACAGAAACGTCTTGCGGTATCTCCTTCAGGGAAAGTGCCAGGAGGAATTGTGGAGCTTGGTCTCAGTGTCTCTGAGAATTGCTCTGATTATCCGTGTGACCTCTTTGCTAAGACTCTCCAGAGAGCCGTCCTCAAACCAAACACACATCTTGACATATCTCCCACGTTGATCGCAGTGTCTCCAGGAACGGCATTCAAGGAGCCAGGAACTTTTCTGCCCACACTGTCCGGGGACAGTTCCTTAAAACCAATCTACGTCCTGCTATATCTCCCACATGGAAAATGCCAGGAGGGAGAAGTGGGGATTATGTTTAGACTTTCTCAGAACTGCTTCAAATCAACTAGATATCTTTGTGCTGTAAATCTCCCAACAGCCAAACGCAAAAGCAGCAAACATCTCGCTGTGTGTCCCACATCCAAAGTGCCAAGAGAGAGCTTGCTCTCCCTGTCTTTGAGTACTGTTTTCACTGTCCCGGTTACCTCTTTGCTAACATTCTCTTCAGAGCTGCAGTGAAACCAGGAACCATGTGGAGAAGGCACCCACACTGAAAATGCCTGGAAGGAACGTTGGGGCTTCTTCTCAGTGCCTCTGACATAGGGTTTCACTGTCCCGGGAAAGTCTCTGCTAACACCCTGCAGAGCGCAGTGCCCAATATACAGAAACGTCTTGCGGTATCTCCTACAGGGAAAGTGCCAGGAGGAATTGTGGAGCTTGGTCTCAGTGTCTCTGAGAATTGCTCTGATTATCCGTGTGACCTCTTTGCTAAGACTCTCCAGAGAGCCGTCCTCAAACCAAACACACATCTTGACATATCTCCCACGTTGATCGCAGTGTCTCCAGGAACGGCATTCAAGGAGCCAGGAACTTTTCTGCCCACACTGTCCGGGGACAGTTCCTTAAAACCAATCTCCGTCCTGCTGTATCTCCCACATGGAAAATGCCAGGAGGGAGAAGTGGGGATTATGTTTAGACTTTCTCAGAACTGCTTCAAATCAACTAGATATCTTTGTGCTGTAAATCTCCCAACAGCCAAACGCAAAAGCAGCAAACATCTCGCTGTGTGTCCCACATCCAAAGTGCCAAGAGAGAGCTTGCTCTCCCTGTCTTTGAGTACTGTTTTCACTGTCCCGGTTACCTCTTTGCTAACATTCTCTTCAGAGCTGCAGTGAAACCAGGAACCATGTGGAGAAGGCACCCACACTGAAAATGCCTGGAAGGAACGTTGGGGCTTCTTCTCAGTGCCTCTGCCATAGGGTTTCACTGTCCCGGGAAAGTCTCTGCTAACACCCTGCAGAGCGCAGTGCCCAATATACAGAAACGTCTTGCGGTATCTCCTACAGGGAAAGTGCCAGGAGGAATTGTGGAGCTTGGTCTCAGTGTCTCTGAGAATTGCTCTGATTATCCGTGTGACCTCTTTGCTAAGACTCTCCAGAGAGCCGTCCTCAAACCAAACACACATCTTGACATATCTCCCACGTTGATCGCAGTGTCTCCAGGAACGGCATTCAAGGAGCCAGGAACTTTTCTGCCCACACTGTCCGGGGACAGTTCCTTAAAACCAATCTCCGTCCTGCTGTATCTCCCACATGGAAAATGCCAGGAGGGAGAAGTGGGGATTATGTTTAGACTTTCTCAGAACTGCTTCAAATCAACTAGATAGCTTTGTGCTGTAAATCTCCCAACAGCCAAACGCAAAAGCAGCAAACATCTCGCTGTGTGTCCCACATCCAAAGTGCCAAGAGAGAGCTTGCTCTCCCTGTCTTTGAGTACTGTTTTCACTGTCCCGGTTACCTCTTTGCTAACATTCTCTTCAGAGCTGCAGTGAAACCAGGAACCATGTGGAGAAGGCACCCACACTGAAAATGCCTGGAAGGAATGTTGGGGCTTCTTCTCAGTGTCTCTGACATAGGGTTTCACTGTCCCGGGAAAGTCTCTGCTAACACCCTGCAGAGCGCAGTGCCCAATATACAGAAACGTCTTGCGGTATCTCCTACAGGGAAAGTGCCAGGAGGAATTGTGGAGCTTGGTCTCAGTGTCTCTGAGAATTGCTCTGATTATCCGTGTGACCTCTTTGCTAAGACTCTCCAGAGAGCCGTCCTCAAAACCAACACACATCTTGACATATCTCCCACGTTGATCGCAGTGTCTCCAGGAACTGCATTCAAGGAGCCAGGAACTTTTCTGCCCACACTGTCCGGGGACAGTTCCTTAAAACCAATCTCCGTCCTGCTGTATCTCCCACATGGAAAATGCCAGGAGGGAGAAGTGGGGATTATGTTTAGACTTTCTCAGAACTGCTTCAAATCAACTAGATATCTTTGTGCTGTAAATCTCCCAACAGCCAAACGCAAAAGCAGCAAACATCTCGCTGTGTGTCCCACATCCAAAGTGCCAAGAGAGAGCTTGCTCTCCCTGTCTTTGAGTACTGTTTTCACTGTCCCGGTTACCTCTTTGCTAACATTCTCTTCAGAGCTGCAGTGAAACCAGGAACCATGTGGAGAAGGCACCCACACTGAAAATGCCTGGAAGGAATGTTGGGGCTTCTTCTCAGTGTCTCTGACATAGGGTTTCACTGTCCCGGGAAAGTCTCTGCTAACACCCTGCAGAGCGCAGTGCCCAATATACAGAAACGTCTTGCGGTATCTCCTACAGGGAAAGTGCCAGGAGGAATTGTGGAGCTTGGTCTCAGTGTCTCTGAGAATTGCTCTGATTATCCGTGTGACCTCTTTGCTAAGACTCTCCAGAGAGCCGTCCTCAAAACAAACACACATCTTGACATATCTCCCACGTTGATCGCAGTGTCTCCAGGAACGGCATTCAAGGAGCCAGGAACTTTTCTGCCCACACTGTCCGGGGACAGTTCCTTAAAACCAATCTCCGTCCTGCTGTATCTCCCACATGGAAAATGCCAGGAGGGAGAAGTGGGGATTATGTTTAGACTTTCTCAGAACTGCTTCAAATCAACTAGATATCTTTGTGCTGTAAATCTCCCAACAGCCAAACGCAAAAGCAGCAAACATCTCGCTGTGTGTCCCACATCCAAAGTGCCAAGAGAGAGCTTGCTCTCCCTGTCTTTGAGTACTGTTTTCACTGTCCCGGTTACCTCTTTGCTAACATTCTCTTCAGAGCTGCAGTGAAACCAGGAACCATGTGGAGAAGGCACCCACACTGAAAATGCCTGGAAGGAACGTTGGGGCTTCTTCTCAGTGCCTCTGCCATAGGGTTTCACTGTCCCGGGAAAGTCTCTGCTAACACCCTGCAGAGCGCAGTGCCCAATATACAGAAACGTCTTGCGGTATCTCCTACAGGGAAAGTGCCAGGAGGAATTGTGGAGCTTGGTCTCAGTGTCTCTGAGAATTGCTCTGATTATCCGTGTGACCTCTTTGCTAAGACTCTCCAGAGAGCCGTCCTCAAAACAAACACACATCTTGACATATCTCCCACGTTGATCGCAGTGTCTCCAGGAACGGCATTCAAGGAGCCAGGAACTTTTCTGCCCACACTGTCCGGGGACAGTTCCTTAAAACCAATCTACGTCCTGCTATATCTCCCGCATGGAAAATGCCAGGAGGGAGAAGTGGGGATTATGTTTAGACTTTCTCAGAACTGCTTCAAATCAACTAGATATCTTTGTGCTGTAAATCTCCCAACAGCCAAACGCAAAAGCAGCAAACATCTCGCTGTGTGTCCCACATCCAAAGTGCCAAGAGAGAGCTTGCTCTCCCTGTCTTTGAGTACTGTTTTCACTGTCCCGGTTACCTCTTTGCTAACATTCTCTTCAGAGCTGCAGTGAAACCAGGAACCATGTGGAGAAGGCACCCACACTGAAAATGCCTGGAAGGAACGTTGGGGCTTCTTCTCAGTGCCTCTGCCATAGGGTTTCACTGTCCCGGGAAAGTCTCTGCTAACACCCTGCAGAGCGCAGTGCCCAATATACAGAAACGTCTTGCGGTATCTCCTACAGGGAAAGTGCCAGGAGGAATTGTGGAGCTTGGTCTCAGTGTCTCTGAGAATTGCTCTGATTATCCGTGTGACCTCTTTGCTAAGACTCTCCAGAGAGCCGTCCTCAAAACAAACACACATCTTGACATATCTCCCACGTTGATCGCAGTGTCTCCAGGAACGGCATTCAAGGAGCCAGGAACTTTTCTGCCCACACTGTCCGGGGACAGTTCCGTAAAACCAATCTACGTCCTGCTATATCTCCCACATGGAAAATGCCAGGAGGGAGAAGTGGGGATTATGTTTAGACTTTCTCAGAACTGCTTCAAATCAACTAGATATCTTTGTGCTGTAAATCTCCCAACAGCCAAACGCAAAAGCAGCAAACATCTCGCTGTGTGTCCCACATCCAAAGTGCCAAGAGAGAGCTTGCTCTCCCTGTCTTTGAGTACTGTTTTCACTGTCCCGGTTACCTCTTTGCTAACATTCTCTTCAGAGCTGCAGTGAAACCAGGAACCATGTGGAGAAGGCACCCACACTGAAAATGCCTGGAAGGAACGTTGGGGCTTCTTCTCAGTGCCTCTGCCATAGGGTTTCACTGTCCCGGGAAAGTCTCTGCTAACACCCTGCAGAGCGCAGTGCCCAATATACAGAAACGTCTTGCGGTATCTCCTCCAGGGAAAGTGCCAGGAGGAATTGTGGAGCTTGGTCTCAGTGTCTCTGAGAATTGCTCTGATTATCCGTGTGACCTCTTTGCTAAGACTCTCCAGAGAGCCGTCCTCAAACCAAACACACATCTTGACATATCTCCCACGTTGATCGCAGTGTCTCCAGGAACGGCATTCAAGGAGCCAGGAACTTTTCTGCCCACACTGTGCGGGGACAGTTCCTTAAAACCAATCTCCGTCCTGCTGTATCTCCCACATGGAAAATGCCAGGAGGGAGAAGTGGGGATTATGTTTAGACTTTCTCAGAACTGCTTCAAATCAACTAGATATCTTTGTGCTGTAAATCTCCCAACAGCCAAACGCAAAAGCAGCAAACATCTCGCTGTGTGTCCCACATCCAAAGTGCCAAGAGAGAGCTTGCTCTCCCTGTCTTTGAGTACTGTTTTCACTGTCCCGGTTACCTCTTTGCTAACATTCTCTTCAGAGCTGCAGTGAAACCAGGAACCATGTGGAGAAGGCACCCACACTGAAAATGCCTGGAAGGAATGTTGGGGCTTCTTCTCAGTGTCTCTGACATAGGGTTTCACTGTCCCGGGAAAGTCTCTGCTAACACCCTGCAGAGCGCAGTGCCCAATATACAGAAACGTCTTGCGGTATCTCCTACAGGGAAAGTGCCAGGAGGAATTGTGGAGCTTGTTCTCAGTGTCTCTGAGAATTGCTCTGATTATCCGTGTGACCTCTTTGCTAAGACTCTCCAGAGAGCCGTCCTCAAAACAAACACACATCTTGACATATCTCCCACGTTGATCGCAGTGTCTCCAGGAACGGCATTCAAGGAGCCAGGAACTTTTCTGCCCACACTGTCCGGGGACAGTTCCTTAAAACCAATCTCCGTCCTGCTGTATCTCCCACATGGAAAATGCCAGGAGGGAGAAGTGGGGATTATGTTTAGACTTTCTCAGAACTGCTTCAAATCAACTAGATATCTTTGTGCTGTAAATCTCCCAACAGCCAAACGCAAAAGCAGCAAACATCTCGCTGTGTGTCCCACATCCAAAGTGCCAAGAGAGAGCTTGCTCTCCCTGTCTTTGAGTACTGTTTTCACTGTCCCGGTTACCTCTTTGCTAACATTCTCTTCAGAGCTGCAGTGAAACCAGGAACCATGTGGAGAAGGCACCCACACTGAAAATGCCTGGAAGGAACGTTGGGGCTTCTTCTCAGTGCCTCTGCCATAGGGTTTCACTGTCCCGGGAAAGTCTCTGCTAACACCCTGCAGAGCGCAGTGCCCAATATACAGAAACGTCTTGCGGTATCTCCTCCAGGGAAAGTGCCAGGAGGAATTGTGGAGCTTGGTCTCAGTGTCTCTGAGAATTGCTCTGATTATCCGTGTGACCTCTTTGCTAAGACTCTCCAGAGAGCCGTCCTCAAACCAAACACACATCTTGACATATCTCCCACGTTGATCGCAGTGTCTCCAGGAACGGCATTCAAGGAGCCAGGAACTTTTCTGCCCACACTGTGCGGGGACAGTTCCTTAAAACCAATCTCCGTCCTGCTGTATCTCCCACATGGAAAATGCCAGGAGGGAGAAGTGGGGATTATGTTTAGACTTTCTCAGAACTGCTTCAAATCAACTAGATATCTTTGTGCTGTAAATCTCCCAACAGCCAAACGCAAAAGCAGCAAACATCTCGCTGTGTGTCCCACATCCAAAGTGCCAAGAGAGAGCTTGCTCTCCCTGTCTTTGAGTACTGTTTTCACTGTCCCGGTTACCTCTTTGCTAACATTCTCTTCAGAGCTGCAGTGAAACCAGGAACCATGTGGAGAAGGCACCCACACTGAAAATGCCTGGAAGGAACGTTGGGGCTTCTTCTCAGTGCCTCTGCCATAGGGTTTCACTGTCCCGGGAAAGTCTCTGCTAACACCCTGCAGAGCGCAGTGCCCAATATACAGAAACGTCTTGCGGTATCTCCTACAGGGAAAGGGCCAGGAGGAATTGTGGAGCTTGGTCTCAGTGTCTCTGAGAATTGCTCTGATTATCCGTGTGACCTCTTTGCTAAGACTCTCCAGAGAGCCGTCCTCAAACCAAACACACATCTTGATATATCTCCCACGTTGATCGCAGTGTCTCCAGGAACGGCATTCAAGGAGCCAGGAACTTTTCTGCCCACACTGTCCGGGGACAGTTCCGTAAAACCAATCTACGTCCTGCTATATCTCCCACATGGAAAATGCCAGGAGGGAGAAGTGGGGATTATGTTTAGACTTTCTCAGAACTGCTTCAAATCAACTAGATATCTTTGTGCTGTAAATCTCCCAACAGCCAAACGCAAAAGCAGCAAACATCTCGCTGTGTGTCCCACATCCAAAGTGCCAAGAGAGAGCTTGCTCTCCCTGTCTTTGAGTACTGTTTTCACTGTCCCGGTTACCTCTTTGCTAACATTCTCTTCAGAGCTGCAGTGAAACCAGGAACCATGTGGAGAAGGCACCCACACTGAAAATGCCTGGAAGGAACGTTGGGGCTTCTTCTCAGTGCCTCTGCCATAGGGTTTCACTGTCCCGGGAAAGTCTCTGCTAACACCCTGCAGAGCGCAGTGCCCAATATACAGAAACGTCTTGCGGTATCTCCTCCAGGGAAAGTGCCAGGAGGAATTGTGGAGCTTGGTCTCAGTGTCTCTGAGAATTGCTCTGATTATCCGTGTGACCTCTTTGCTAAGACTCTCCAGAGAGCCGTCCTCAAACCAAACACACATCTTGACATATCTCCCACGTTGATCGCAGTGTCTCCAGGAACGGCATTCAAGGAGCCAGGAACTTTTCTGCCCACACTGTGCGGGGACAGTTCCTTAAAACCAATCTCCGTCCTGCTGTATCTCCCACATGGAAAATGCCAGGAGGGAGAAGTGGGGATTATGTTTAGACTTTCTCAGAACTGCTTCAAATCAACTAGATATCTTTGTGCTGTAAATCTCCCAACAGCCAAACGCAAAAGCAGCAAACATCTCGCTGTGTGTCCCACATCCAAAGTGCCAAGAGAGAGCTTGCTCTCCCTGTCTTTGAGTACTGTTTTCACTGTCCCGGTTACCTCTTTGCTAACATTCTCTTCAGAGCTGCAGTGAAACCAGGAACCATGTGGAGAAGGCACCCACACTGAAAATGCCTGGAAGGAACGTTGGGGCTTCTTCTCAGTGCCTCTGACATAGGGTTTCACTGTCCCGGGAAAGTCTCTGCTAACACCCTGCAGAGCGCAGTGCCCAATATACAGAAACGTCTTGCGGTATCTCCTACAGGGAAAGGGCCAGGAGGAATTGTGGAGCTTGGTCTCAGTGTCTCTGAGAATTGCTCTGATTATCCGTGTGACCTCTTTGCTAAGACTCTCCAGAGAGCCGTCCTCAAACCAAACACACATCTTGACATATCTCCCACGTTGATCGCAGTGTCTCCAGGAACGGCATTCAAGGAGCCAGGAACTTTTCTGCCCACACTGTCCGGGGACAGTTCCGTAAAACCAATCTACGTCCTGCTATATCTCCCACATGGAAAATGCCAGGAGGGAGAAGTGGGGATTATGTTTAGACTTTCTCAGAACTGCTTCAAATCAACTAGATATCTTTGTGCTGTAAATCTCCCAACAGCCAAACGCAAAAGCAGCAAACATCTCGCTGTGTGTCCCACATCCAAAGTGCCAAGAGAGAGCTTGCTCTCCCTGTCTTTGAGTACTGTTTTCACTGTCCCGGTTACCTCTTTGCTAACATTCTCTTCAGAGCTGCAGTGAAACCAGGAACCATGTGGAGAAGGCACCCACACTGAAAATGCCTGGAAGGAACGTTGGGGCTTCTTCTCAGTGCCTCTGACATAGGGTTTCACTGTCCCGGGAAAGTCTCTGCTAACACCCTGCAGAGCGCAGTGCCCAATATACAGAAACGTCTTGCGGTATCTCCTACAGGGAAAGTGCCAGGAGGAATTGTGGAGCTTGGTCTCAGTGTCTCTGAGAATTGCTCTGATTATCCGTGTGACCTCTTTGCTAAGACTCTCCAGAGAGCCGTCCTCAAACCAAACACACATCTTGACATATCTCCCACGTTGATCGCAGTGTCTCCAGGAACGGCATTCAAGGAGCCAGGAACTTTTCTGCCCACACTGTCCGGGGACAGTTCCGTAAAACCAATCTCCGTCCTGCTATATCTCCCACATGGAAAATGCCAGGAGGGAGAAGTGGGGATTATGTTTAGACTTTCTCAGAACTGCTTCAAATCAACTAGATATCTTTGTGCTGTAAATCTCCCAACAGCCAAACGCAAAAGCAGCAAACATCTCGCTGTGTGTCCCACATCCAAAGTGCCAAGAGAGAGCTTGCTCTCCCTGTCTTTGAGTACTGTTTTCACTGTCCCGGTTACCTCTTTGCTAACATTCTCTTCAGAGCTGCAGTGAAACCAGGAACCATGTGGAGAAGGCACCCACACTGAAAATGCCTGGAAGGAATGTTGGGGCTTCTTCTCAGTGTCTCTGACATAGGGTTTCACTGTCCCGGGAAAGTCTCTGCTAACACCCTGCAGAGCGCAGTGCCCAATATACAGAAACGTCTTGCGGTATCTCCTACAGGGAAAGTGCCAGGAGGAATTGTGGAGCTTGGTCTCAGTGTCTCTGAGAATTGCTCTGATTATCCGTGTGACCTCTTTGCTAAGACTCTCCAGAGAGCCGTCCTCAAAACCAACACACATCTTGACATATCTCCCACGTTGATCGCAGTGTCTCCAGGAACTGCATTCAAGGAGCCAGGAACTTTTCTGCCCACACTGTGCGGGGACAGTTCCTTAAAACCAATCTCCGTCCTGCTGTATCTCCCACATGGAAAATGCCAGGAGGGAGAAGTGGGGATTATGTTTAGACTTTCTCAGAACTGCTTCAAATCAACTAGATATCTTTGTGCTGTAAATCTCCCAACAGCCAAACGCAAAAGCAGCAAACATCTCGCTGTGTGTCCCACATCCAAAGTGCCAAGAGAGAGCTTGCTCTCCCTGTCTTTGAGTACTGTTTTCACTGTCCCGGTTACCTCTTTGCTAACATTCTCTTCAGAGCTGCAGTGAAACCAGGAACCATGTGGAGAAGGCACCCACACTGAAAATGCCTGGAAGGAATGTTGGGGCTTCTTCTCAGTGTCTCTGACATAGGGTTTCACTGTCCCGGGAAAGTCTCTGCTAACACCCTGCAGAGCGCAGTGCCCAATATACAGAAACGTCTTGCGGTATCTCCTACAGGGAAAGTGCCAGGAGGAATTGTGGAGCTTGGTCTCAGTGTCTCTGAGAATTGCTCTGATTATCCGTGTGACCTCTTTGCTAAGACTCTCCAGAGAGCCGTCCTCAAAACAAACACACATCTTGACATATCTCCCACGTTGATCGCAGTGTCTCCAGGAACGGCATTCAAGGAGCCAGGAACTTTTCTGCCCACACTGTCCGGGGACAGTTCCTTAAAACCAATCTCCGTCCTGCTGTATCTCCCACATGGAAAATGCCAGGAGGGAGAAGTGGGGATTATGTTTAGACTTTCTCAGAACTGCTTCAAATCAACTAGATATCTTTGTGCTGTAAATCTCCCAACAGCCAAACGCAAAAGCAGCAAACATCTCGCTGTGTGTCCCACATCCAAAGTGCCAAGAGAGAGCTTGCTCTCCCTGTCTTTGAGTACTGTTTTCACTGTCCCGGTTACCTCTTTGCTAACATTCTCTTCAGAGCTGCAGTGAAACCAGGAACCATGTGGAGAAGGCACCCACACTGAAAATGCCTGGAAGGAACGTTGGGGCTTCTTCTCAGTGCCTCTGCCATAGGGTTTCACTGTCCCGGGAAAGTCTCTGCTAACACCCTGCAGAGCGCAGTGCCCAATATACAGAAACGTCTTGCGGTATCTCCTACAGGGAAAGTGCCAGGAGGAATTGTGGAGCTTGGTCTCAGTGTCTCTGAGAATTGCTCTGATTATCCGTGTGACCTCTTTGCTAAGACTCTCCAGAGAGCCGTCCTCAAAACAAACACACATCTTGACATATCTCCCACGTTGATCGCAGTGTCTCCAGGAACGGCATTCAAGGAGCCAGGAACTTTTCTGCCCACACTGTCCGGGGACAGTTCCTTAAAACCAATCTACGTCCTGCTATATCTCCCACATGGAAAATGCCAGGAGGGAGAAGTGGGGATTATGTTTAGACTTTCTCAGAACTGCTTCAAATCAACTAGATATCTTTGTGCTGTAAATCTCCCAACAGCCAAACGCAAAAGCAGCAAACATCTCGCTGTGTGTCCCACATCCAAAGTGCCAAGAGAGAGCTTGCTCTCCCTGTCTTTGAGTACTGTTTTCACTGTCCCGGTTACCTCTTTGCTAACATTCTCTTCAGAGCTGCAGTGAAACCAGGAACCATGTGGAGAAGGCACCCACACTGAAAATGCCTGGAAGGAACGTTGGGGCTTCTTCTCAGTGCCTCTGCCATAGGGTTTCACTGTCCCGGGAAAGTCTCTGCTAACACCCTGCAGAGCGCAGTGCCCAATATACAGAAACGTCTTGCGGTATCTCCTCCAGGGAAAGTGCCAGGAGGAATTGTGGAGCTTGGTCTCAGTGTCTCTGAGAATTGCTCTGATTATCCGTGTGACCTCTTTGCTAAGACTCTCCAGAGAGCCGTCCTCAAACCAAACACACATCTTGACATATCTCCCACGTTGATCGCAGTGTCTCCAGGAACGGCATTCAAGGAGCCAGGAACTTTTCTGCCCACACTGTGCGGGGACAGTTCCTTAAAACCAATCTCCGTCCTGCTGTATCTCCCACATGGAAAATGCCAGGAGGGAGAAGTGGGGATTATGTTTAGACTTTCTCAGAACTGCTTCAAATCAACTAGATATCTTTGTGCTGTAAATCTCCCAACAGCCAAACGCAAAAGCAGCAAACATCTCGCTGTGTGTCCCACATCCAAAGTGCCAAGAGAGAGCTTGCTCTCCCTGTCTTTGAGTACTGTTTTCACTGTCCCGGTTACCTCTTTGCTAACATTCTCTTCAGAGCTGCAGTGAAACCAGGAACCATGTGGAGAAGGCACCCACACTGAAAATGCCTGGAAGGAACGTTGGGGCTTCTTCTCAGTGTCTCTGACATAGGGTTTCACTGTCCCGGGAAAGTCTCTGCTAACACCCTGCAGAGCGCAGTGCCCAATATACAGAAACGTCTTGCGGTATCTCCTACAGGGAAAGTGCCAGGAGGAATTGTGGAGCTTGTTCTCAGTGTCTCTGAGAATTGCTCTGATTATCCGTGTGACCTCTTTGCTAAGACTCTCCAGAGAGCCGTCCTCAAAACAAACACACATCTTGACATATCTCCCACGTTGATCGCAGTGTCTCCAGGAACGGCATTCAAGGAGCCAGGAACTTTTCTGCCCACACTGTCCGGGGACAGTTCCTTAAAACCAATCTCCGTCCTGCTGTATCTCCCACATGGAAAATGCCAGGAGGGAGAAGTGGGGATTATGTTTAGACTTTCTCAGAACTGCTTCAAATCAACTAGATATCTTTGTGCTGTAAATCTCCCAACAGCCAAACGCAAAAGCAGCAAACATCTCGCTGTGTGTCCCACATCCAAAGTGCCAAGAGAGAGCTTGCTCTCCCTGTCTTTGAGTACTGTTTTCACTGTCCCGGTTACCTCTTTGCTAACATTCTCTTCAGAGCTGCAGTGAAACCAGGAACCATGTGGAGAAGGCACCCACACTGAAAATGCCTGGAAGGAACGTTGGGGCTTCTTCTCAGTGCCTCTGCCATAGGGTTTCACTGTCCCGGGAAAGTCTCTGCTAACACCCTGCAGAGCGCAGTGCCCAATATACAGAAACGTCTTGCGGTATCTCCTCCAGGGAAAGTGCCAGGAGGAATTGTGGAGCTTGGTCTCAGTGTCTCTGAGAATTGCTCTGATTATCCGTGTGACCTCTTTGCTAAGACTCTCCAGAGAGCCGTCCTCAAACCAAACACACATCTTGACATATCTCCCACGTTGATCGCAGTGTCTCCAGGAACGGCATTCAAGGAGCCAGGAACTTTTCTGCCCACACTGTGCGGGGACAGTTCCTTAAAACCAATCTCCGTCCTGCTGTATCTCCCACATGGAAAATGCCAGGAGGGAGAAGTGGGGATTATGTTTAGACTTTCTCAGAACTGCTTCAAATCAACTAGATATCTTTGTGCTGTAAATCTCCCAACAGCCAAACGCAAAAGCAGCAAACATCTCGCTGTGTGTCCCACATCCAAAGTGCCAAGAGAGAGCTTGCTCTCCCTGTCTTTGAGTACTGTTTTCACTGTCCCGGTTACCTCTTTGCTAACATTCTCTTCAGAGCTGCAGTGAAACCAGGAACCATGTGGAGAAGGCACCCACACTGAAAATGCCTGGAAGGAACGTTGGGGCTTCTTCTCAGTGCCTCTGCCATAGGGTTTCACTGTCCCGGGAAAGTCTCTGCTAACACCCTGCAGAGCGCAGTGCCCAATATACAGAAACGTCTTGCGGTATCTCCTACAGGGAAAGGGCCAGGAGGAATTGTGGAGCTTGGTCTCAGTGTCTCTGAGAATTGCTCTGATTATCCGTGTGACCTCTTTGCTAAGACTCTCCAGAGAGCCGTCCTCAAACCAAACACACATCTTGACATATCTCCCACATTGATCGCAGTGTCTCCAGGAACGGCATTCAAGGAGCCAGGAACTTTTCTGCCCACACTGTCCGGGGACAGTTCCGTAAAACCAATCTACGTCCTGCTATATCTCCCACATGGAAAATGCCAGGAGGGAGAAGTGGGGATTATGTTTAGACTTTCTCAGAACTGCTTCAAATCAACTAGATATCTTTGTGCTGTAAATCTCCCAACAGCCAAACGCAAAAGCAGCAAACATCTCGCTGTGTGTCCCACATCCAAAGTGCCAAGAGAGAGCTTGCTCTCCCTGTCTTTGAGTACTGTTTTCACTGTCCCGGTTACCTCTTTGCTAACATTCTCTTCAGAGCTGCAGTGAAACCAGGAACCATGTGGAGAAGGCACCCACACTGAAAATGCCTGGAAGGAACGTTGGGGCTTCTTCTCAGTGTCTCTGACATAGGGTTTCACTGTCCCGGGAAAGTCTCTGCTAACACCCTGCAGAGCGCAGTGCCCAATATACAGAAACGTCTTGCGGTATCTCCTCCAGGGAAAGTGCCAGGAGGAATTGTGGAGCTTGGTCTCAGTGTCTCTGAGAATTGCTCTGATTATCCGTGTGACCTCTTTGCTAAGACTCTCCAGAGAGCCGTCCTCAAACCAAACACACATCTTGACATATCTCCCACGTTGATCGCAGTGTCTCCAGGAACGGCATTCAAGGAGCCAGGAACTTTTCTGCCCACACTGTGCGGGGACAGTTCCTTAAAACCAATCTCCGTCCTGCTGTATCTCCCACATGGAAAATGCCAGGAGGGAGAAGTGGGGATTATGTTTAGACTTTCTCAGAACTGCTTCAAATCAACTAGATATCTTTGTGCTGTAAATCTCCCAACAGCCAAACGCAAAAGCAGCAAACATCTCGCTGTGTGTCCCACATCCAAAGTGCCAAGAGAGAGCTTGCTCTCCCTGTCTTTGAGTACTGTTTTCACTGTCCCGGTTACCTCTTTGCTAACATTCTCTTCAGAGCTGCAGTGAAACCAGGAACCATGTGGAGAAGGCACCCACACTGAAAATGCCTGGAAGGAACGTTGGGGCTTCTTCTCAGTGCCTCTGACATAGGGTTTCACTGTCCCGGGAAAGTCTCTGCTAACACCCTGCAGAGCGCAGTGCCCAATATACAGAAACGTCTTGCGGTATCTCCTACAGGGAAAGGGCCAGGAGGAATTGTGGAGCTTGGTCTCAGTGTCTCTGAGAATTGCTCTGATTATCCGTGTGACCTCTTTGCTAAGACTCTCCAGAGAGCCGTCCTCAAAACAAACACACATCTTGACATATCTCCCACGTTGATCGCAGTGTCTCCAGGAACGGCATTCAAGGAGCCAGGAACTTTTCTGCCCACACTGTCCGGGGACAGTTCCGTAAAACCAATCTACGTCCTGCTATATCTCCCACATGGAAAATGCCAGGAGGGAGAAGTGGGGATTATGTTTAGACTTTCTCAGAACTGCTTCAAATCAACTAGATATCTTTGTGCTGTAAATCTCCCAACAGCCAAACGCAAAAGCAGCAAACATCTCGCTGTGTGTCCCACATCCAAAGTGCCAAGAGAGAGCTTGCTCTCCCTGTCTTTGAGTACTGTTTTCACTGTCCCGGTTACCTCTTTGCTAACATTCTCTTCAGAGCTGCAGTGAAACCAGGAACCATGTGGAGAAGGCACCCACACTGAAAATGCCTGGAAGGAACGTTGGGGCTTCTTCTCAGTGCCTCTGCCATAGGGTTTCACTGTCCCGGGAAAGTCTCTGCTAACACCCTGCAGAGCGCAGTGCCCAATATACAGAAACGTCTTGCGGTATCTCCTACAGGGAAAGTGCCAGGAGGAATTGTGGAGCTTGGTCTCAGTGTCTCTGAGAATTGCTCTGATTATCCGTGTGACCTCTTTGCTAAGACTCTCCAGAGAGCCGTCCTCAAACCAAACACACATCTTGACATATCTCCCACGTTGATCGCAGTGTCTCCAGGAACGGCATTCAAGGAGCCAGGAACTTTTCTGCCCACACTGTGCGGGGACAGTTCCTTAAAACCAATCTCCGTCCTGCTGTATCTCCCACATGGAAAATGCCAGGAGGGAGAAGTGGGGATTATGTTTAGACTTTCTCAGAACTGCTTCAAATCAACTAGATATCTTTGTGCTGTAAATCTCCCAACAGCCAAACGCAAAAGCAGCAAACATCTCGCTGTGTGTCCCACATCCAAAGTGCCAAGAGAGAGCTTGCTCTCCCTGTCTTTGAGTACTGTTTTCACTGTCCCGGTTACCTCTTTGCTAACATTCTCTTCAGAGCTGCAGTGAAACCAGGAACCATGTGGAGAAGGCACCCACACTGAAAATGCCTGGAAGGAACGTTGGGGCTTCTTCTCAGTGCCTCTGACATAGGGTTTCACTGTCCCGGGAAAGTCTCTGCTAACACCCTGCAGAGCGCAGTGCCCAATATACAGAAACGTCTTGCGGTATCTCCTACAGGGAAAGGGCCAGGAGGAATTGTGGAGCTTGGTCTCAGTGTCTCTGAGAATTGCTCTGATTATCCGTGTGACCTCTTTGCTAAGACTCTCCAGAGAGCCGTCCTCAAAACAAACACACATCTTGACATATCTCCCACGTTGATCGCAGTGTCTCCAGGAACGGCATTCAAGGAGCCAGGAACTTTTCTGCCCACACTGTCCGGGGACAGTTCCGTAAAACCAATCTACGTCCTGCTATATCTCCCACATGGAAAATGCCAGGAGGGAGAAGTGGGGATTATGTTTAGACTTTCTCAGAACTGCTTCAAATCAACTAGATATCTTTGTGCTGTAAATCTCCCAACAGCCAAACGCAAAAGCAGCAAACATCTCGCTGTGTGTCCCACATCCAAAGTGCCAAGAGAGAGCTTGCTCTCCCTGTCTTTGAGTACTGTTTTCACTGTCCCGGTTACCTCTTTGCTAACATTCTCTTCAGAGCTGCAGTGAAACCAGGAACCATGTGGAGAAGGCACCCACACTGAAAATGCCTGGAAGGAACGTTGGGGCTTCTTCTCAGTGCCTCTGCCATAGGGTTTCACTGTCCCGGGAAAGTCTCTGCTAACACCCTGCAGAGCGCAGTGCCCAATATACAGAAACGTCTTGCGGTATCTCCTACAGGGAAAGTGCCAGGAGGAATTGTGGAGCTTGGTCTCAGTGTCTCTGAGAATTGCTCTGATTATCCGTGTGACCTCTTTGCTAAGACTCTCCAGAGAGCCGTCCTCAAAACAAACACACATCTTGACATATCTCCCACGTTGATCGCAGTGTCTCCAGGAACGGCATTCAAGGAGCCAGGAACTTTTCTGCCCACACTGTCCGGGGACAGTTCCTTAAAACCAATCTACGTCCTGCTATATCTCCCACATGGAAAATGCCAGGAGGGAGAAGTGGGGATTATGTTTAGACTTTCTCAGAACTGCTTCAAATCAACTAGATATCTTTGTGCTGTAAATCTCCCAACAGCCAAACGCAAAAGCAGCAAACATCTCGCTGTGTGTCCCACATCCAAAGTGCCAAGAGAGAGCTTGCTCTCCCTGTCTTTGAGTACTGTTTTCACTGTCCCGGTTACCTCTTTGCTAACATTCTCTTCAGAGCTGCAGTGAAACCAGGAACCATGTGGAGAAGGCACCCACACTGAAAATGCCTGGAAGGAACGTTGGGGCTTCTTCTCAGTGCCTCTGCCATAGGGTTTCACTGTCCCGGGAAAGTCTCTGCTAACACCCTGCAGAGCGCAGTGCCCAATATACAGAAACGTCTTGCGGTATCTCCTACAGGGAAAGTGCCAGGAGGAATTGTGGAGCTTGGTCTCAGTGTCTCTGAGAATTGCTCTGATTATCCGTGTGACCTCTTTGCTAAGACTCTCCAGAGAGCCGTCCTCAAACCAAACACACATCTTGACATATCTCCCACGTTGATCGCAGTGTCTCCAGGAACGGCATTCAAGGAGCCAGGAACTTTTCTGCCCACACCGTCCGGGGACAGTTCCTTAAAACCAATCTCCGTCCTGCTGTATCTCCCACATGGAAAATGCCAGGAGGGAGAAGTGGGGATTATGTTTAGACTTTCTCAGAACTGCTTCAAATCAACTAGATATCTTTGTGCTGTAAATCTCCCAACAGCCAAACGCAAAAGCAGCAAACATCTCGCTGTGTGTCCCACATCCAAAGTGCCAAGAGAGAGCTTGCTCTCCCTGTCTTTGAGTACTGTTTTCACTGTCCCGGTTACCTCTTTGCTAACATTCTCTTCAGAGCTGCAGTGAAACCAGGAACCATGTGGAGAAGGCACCCACACTGAAAATGCCTGGAAGGAATGTTGGGGCTTCTTCTCAGTGTCTCTGACATAGGGTTTCACTGTCCCGGGAAAGTCTCTGCTAACACCCTGCAGAGCGCAGTGCCCAATATACAGAAACGTCTTGCGGTATCTCCTACAGGGAAAGTGCCAGGAGGAATTGTGGAGCTTGGTCTCAGTGTCTCTGAGAATTGCTCTGATTATCCGTGTGACCTCTTTGCTAAGACTCTCCAGAGAGCCGTCCTCAAAACCAACACACATCTTGACATATCTCCCACGTTGATCGCAGTGTCTCCAGGAACGGCATTCAAGGAGCCAGGAACTTTTCTGCCCACACTGTCCGGGGACAGTTCCGTAAAACCAATCTCCGTCCTGCTGTATCTCCCACATGGAAAATGCCAGGAGGGAGAAGTGGGGATTATGTTTAGACTTTCTCAGAACTGCTTCAAATCAACTAGATATCTTTGTGCTGTAAATCTCCCAACAGCCAAACGCAAAAGCAGCAAACATCTCGCTGTGTGTCCCACATCCAAAGTGCCAAGAGAGAGCTTGCTCTCCCTGTCTTTGAGTACTGTTTTCACTGTCCCGGTTACCTCTTTGCTAACATTCTCTTCAGAGCTGCAGTGAAACCAGGAACCATGTGGAGAAGGCACCCACACTGAAAATGCCTGGAAGGAACGTTGGGGCTTCTTCTCAGTGTCTCTGACATAGGGTTTCACTGTCCCGGGAAAGTCTCTGCTAACACCCTGCAGAGCGCAGTGCCCAATATACAGAAACGTCTTGCGGTATCTCCTCCAGGGAAAGTGCCAGGAGGAATTGTGGAGCTTGGTCTCAGTGTCTCTGAGAATTGCTCTGATTATCCGTGTGACCTCTTTGCTAAGACTCTCCAGAGAGCCGTCCTCAAACCAAACACACATCTTGACATATCTCCCACGTTGATCGCAGTGTCTCCAGGAACGGCATTCAAGGAGCCAGGAACTTTTCTGCCCACACTGTCCGGGGACAGTTCCGTAAAACCAATCTACGTCCTGCTATATCTCCCACATGGAAAATGCCAGGAGGGAGAAGTGGGGATTATGTTTAGACTTTCTCAGAACTGCTTCAAATCAACTAGATATCTTTGTGCTGTAAATCTCCCAACAGCCAAACGCAAAAGCAGCAAACATCTCGCTGTGTGTCCCACATCCAAAGTGCCAAGAGAGAGCTTGCTCTCCCTGTCTTTGAGTACTGTTTTCACTGTCCCGGTTACCTCTTTGCTAACATTCTCTTCAGAGCTGCAGTGAAACCAGGAACCATGTGGAGAAGGCACCCACACTGAAAATGCCTGGAAGGAATGTTGGGGCTTCTTCTCAGTGTCTCTGACATAGGGTTTCACTGTCCCGGGAAAGTCTCTGCTAACACCCTGCAGAGCGCAGTGCCCAATATACAGAAACGTCTTGCGGTATCTCCTCCAGGGAAAGTGCCAGGAGGAATTGTGGAGCTTGGTCTCAGTGTCTCTGAGAATTGCTCTGATTATCCGTGTGACCTCTTTGCTAAGACTCTGCAGAGAGCCGTCCTCAAAACAAACACACATCTTGACATATCTCCCACGTTGATCGCAGTGTCTCCAGGAACGGCATTCAAGGAGCCAGGAACTTTTCTGCCCACACTGTCCGGGGACAGTTCCTTAAAACCAATCTCCGTCCTGCTGTATCTCCCACATGGAAAATGCCAGGAGGGAGAAGTGGGGATTATGTTTAGACTTTCTCAGAACTGCTTCAAATCAACTAGATATCTTTGTGCTGTAAATCTCCCAACAGCCAAATGCAAAAGCAGCAAACATCTCGCTGTGTGTCCCACATCCAAAGTGCCAAGAGAGAGCTTGCTCTCCCTGTCTTTGAGTACTGTTTTCACTGTCCCGGTTACCTCTTTGCTAACATTCTCTTCAGAGCTGCAGTGAAACCAGGAACCATGTGGAGAAGGCACCCACACTGAAAATGCCTGGAAGGAACGTTGGGGCTTCTTCTCAGTGCCTCTGCCATAGGGTTTCACTGTCCCGGGAAAGTCTCTGCTAACACCCTGCAGAGCGCAGTGCCCAATATACAGAAACGTCTTGCGGTATCTCCTCCAGGGAAAGTGCCAGGAGGAATTGTGGAGCTTGGTCTCAGTGTCTCTGAGAATTGCTCTGATTATCCGTGTGACCTCTTTGCTAAGACTCTCCAGAGAGCCGTCCTCAAACCAAACACACATCTTGACATATCTCCCACGTTGATCGCAGTGTCTCCAGGAACGGCATTCAAGGAGCCAGGAACTTTTCTGCCCACACTGTGCGGGGACAGTTCCTTAAAACCAATCTCCGTCCTGCTGTATCTCCCACATGGAAAATGCCAGGAGGGAGAAGTGGGGATTATGTTTAGACTTTCTCAGAACTGCTTCAAATCAACTAGATATCTTTGTGCTGTAAATCTCCCAACAGCCAAACGCAAAAGCAGCAAACATCTCGCTGTGTGTCCCACATCCAAAGTGCCAAGAGAGAGCTTGCTCTCCCTGTCTTTGAGTACTGTTTTCACTGTCCCGGTTACCTCTTTGCTAACATTCTCTTCAGAGCTGCAGTGAAACCAGGAACCATGTGGAGAAGGCACCCACACTGAAAATGCCTGGAAGGAATGTTGGGGCTTCTTCTCAGTGTCTCTGACATAGGGTTTCACTGTCCCGGGAAAGTCTCTGCTAACACCCTGCAGAGCGCAGTGCCCAATATACAGAAACGTCTTGCGGTATCTCCTCCAGGGAAAGTGCCAGGAGGAATTGTGGAGCTTGGTCTCAGTGTCTCTGAGAATTGCTCTGATTATCCGTGTGACCTCTTTGCTAAGACTCTCCAGAGAGCCGTCCTCAAAACAAACACACATCTTGACATATCTCCCACGTTGATCGCAGTGTCTCCAGGAACGGCATTCAAGGAGCCAGGAACTTTTCTGCCCACACTGTCCGGGGACAGTTCCTTAAAACCAATCTCCGTCCTGCTGTATCTCCCACATGGAAAATGCCAGGAGGGAGAAGTGGGGATTATGTTTAGACTTTCTCAGAACTGCTTCAAATCAACTAGATATCTTTGTGCTGTAAATCTCCCAACAGCCAAATGCAAAAGCAGCAAACATCTCGCTGTGTGTCCCACATCCAAAGTGCCAAGAGAGAGCTTGCTCTCCCTGTCTTTGAGTACTGTTTTCACTGTCCCGGTTACCTCTTTGCTAACATTCTCTTCAGAGCTGCAGTGAAACCAGGAACCATGTGGAGAAGGCACCCACACTGAAAATGCCTGGAAGGAACGTTGGGGCTTCTTCTCAGTGCCTCTGCCATAGGGTTTCACTGTCCCGGGAAAGTCTCTGCTAACACCCTGCAGAGCGCAGTGCCCAATATACAGAAACGTCTTGCGGTATCTCCTCCAGGGAAAGTGCCAGGAGGAATTGTGGAGCTTGGTCTCAGTGTCTCTGAGAATTGCTCTGATTATCCGTGTGACCTCTTTGCTAAGACTCTCCAGAGAGCCGTCCTCAAACCAAACACACATCTTGACATATCTCCCACGTTGATCGCAGTGTCTCCAGGAACGGCATTCAAGGAGCCAGGAACTTTTCTGCCCACACTGTGCGGGGACAGTTCCTTAAAACCAATCTCCGTCCTGCTGTATCTCCCACATGGAAAATGCCAGGAGGGAGAAGTGGGGATTATGTTTAGACTTTCTCAGAACTGCTTCAAATCAACTAGATATCTTTGTGCTGTAAATCTCCCAACAGCCAAACGCAAAAGCAGCAAACATCTCGCTGTGTGTCCCACATCCAAAGTGCCAAGAGAGAGCTTGCTCTCCCTGTCTTTGAGTACTGTTTTCACTGTCCCGGTTACCTCTTTGCTAACATTCTCTTCAGAGCTGCAGTGAAACCAGGAACCATGTGGAGAAGGCACCCACACTGAAAATGCCTGGAAGGAACGTTGGGGCTTCTTCTCAGTGCCTCTGCCATAGGGTTTCACTGTCCCGGGAAAGTCTCTGCTAACACCCTGCAGAGCGCAGTGCCCAATATACAGAAACGTCTTGCGGTATCTCCTACAGGGAAAGGGCCAGGAGGAATTGTGGAGCTTGGTCTCAGTGTCTCTGAGAATTGCTCTGATTATCCGTGTGACCTCTTTGCTAAGACTCTCCAGAGAGCCGTCCTCAAACCAAACACACATCTTGATATATCTCCCACGTTGATCGCAGTGTCTCCAGGAACGGCATTCAAGGAGCCAGGAACTTTTCTGCCCACACTGTCCGGGGACAGTTCCGTAAAACCAATCTACGTCCTGCTATATCTCCCACATGGAAAATGCCAGGAGGGAGAAGTGGGGATTATGTTTAGACTTTCTCAGAACTGCTTCAAATCAACTAGATATCTTTGTGCTGTAAATCTCCCAACAGCCAAACGCAAAAGCAGCAAACATCTCGCTGTGTGTCCCACATCCAAAGTGCCAAGAGAGAGCTTGCTCTCCCTGTCTTTGAGTACTGTTTTCACTGTCCCGGTTACCTCTTTGCTAACATTCTCTTCAGAGCTGCAGTGAAACCAGGAACCATGTGGAGAAGGCACCCACACTGAAAATGCCTGGAAGGAATGTTGGGGCTTCTTCTCAGTGTCTCTGACATAGGGTTTCACTGTCCCGGGAAAGTCTCTGCTAACACCCTGCAGAGCGCAGTGCCCAATATACAGAAACGTCTTGCGGTATCTCCTCCAGGGAAAGTGCCAGGAGGAATTGTGGAGCTTGGTCTCAGTGTCTCTGAGAATTGCTCTGATTATCCGTGTGACCTCTTTGCTAAGACTCTCCAGAGAGCCGTCCTCAAAACCAACACACATCTTGACATATCTCCCACGTTGATCGCAGTGTCTCCAGGAACGGCATTCAAGGAGCCAGGAACTTTTCTGCCCACACTGTCCGGGGACAGTTCCGTAAAACCAATCTCCGTCCTGCTGTATCTCCCACATGGAAAATGCCAGGAGGGAGAAGTGGGGATTATGTTTAGACTTTCTCAGAACTGCTTCAAATCAACTAGATATCTTTGTGCTGTAAATCTCCCAACAGCCAAACGCAAAAGCAGCAAACATCTCGCTGTGTGTCCCACATCCAAAGTGCCAAGAGAGAGCTTGCTCTCCCTGTCTTTGAGTACTGTTTTCACTGTCCCGGTTACCTCTTTGCTAACATTCTCTTCAGAGCTGCAGTGAAACCAGGAACCATGTGGAGAAGGCACCCACACTGAAAATGCCTGGAAGGAACGTTGGGGCTTCTTCTCAGTGTCTCTGACATAGGGTTTCACTGTCCCGGGAAAGTCTCTGCTAACACCCTGCAGAGCGCAGTGCCCAATATACAGAAACGTCTTGCGGTATCTCCTCCAGGGAAAGTGCCAGGAGGAATTGTGGAGCTTGGTCTCAGTGTCTCTGAGAATTGCTCTGATTATCCGTGTGACCTCTTTGCTAAGACTCTCCAGAGAGCCGTCCTCAAACCAAACACACATCTTGACATATCTCCCACGTTGATCGCAGTGTCTCCAGGAACGGCATTCAAGGAGCCAGGAACTTTTCTGCCCACACTGTCCGGGGACAGTTCCGTAAAACCAATCTACGTCCTGCTATATCTCCCACATGGAAAATGCCAGGAGGGAGAAGTGGGGATTATGTTTAGACTTTCTCAGAACTGCTTCAAATCAACTAGATATCTTTGTGCTGTAAATCTCCCAACAGCCAAACGCAAAAGCAGCAAACATCTCGCTGTGTGTCCCACATCCAAAGTGCCAAGAGAGAGCTTGCTCTCCCTGTCTTTGAGTACTGTTTTCACTGTCCCGGTTACCTCTTTGCTAACATTCTCTTCAGAGCTGCAGTGAAACCAGGAACCATGTGGAGAAGGCACCCACACTGAAAATGCCTGGAAGGAATGTTGGGGCTTCTTCTCAGTGTCTCTGACATAGGGTTTCACTGTCCCGGGAAAGTCTCTGCTAACACCCTGCAGAGCGCAGTGCCCAATATACAGAAACGTCTTGCGGTATCTCCTCCAGGGAAAGTGCCAGGAGGAATTGTGGAGCTTGGTCTCAGTGTCTCTGAGAATTGCTCTGATTATCCGTGTGACCTCTTTGCTAAGACTCTCCAGAGAGCCGTCCTCAAACCAAACACACATCTTGACATATCTCCCACGTTGATCGCAGTGTCTCCAGGAACGGCATTCAAGGAGCCAGGAACTTTTCTGCCCACACTGTGCGGGGACAGTTCCTTAAAACCAATCTCCGTCCTGCTGTATCTCCCACATGGAAAATGCCAGGAGGGAGAAGTGGGGATTATGTTTAGACTTTCTCAGAACTGCTTCAAATCAACTAGATATCTTTGTGCTGTAAATCTCCCAACAGCCAAACGCAAAAGCAGCAAACATCTCGCTGTGTGTCCCACATCCAAAGTGCCAAGAGAGAGCTTGCTCTCCCTGTCTTTGAGTACTGTTTTCACTGTCCCGGTTACCTCTTTGCTAACATTCTCTTCAGAGCTGCAGTGAAACCAGGAACCATGTGGAGAAGGCACCCACACTGAAAATGCCTGGAAGGAACGTTGGGGCTTCTTCTCAGTGCCTCTGCCATAGGGTTTCACTGTCCCGGGAAAGTCTCTGCTAACACCCTGCAGAGCGCAGTGCCCAATATACAGAAACGTCTTGCGGTATCTCCTACAGGGAAAGGGCCAGGAGGAATTGTGGAGCTTGGTCTCAGTGTCTCTGAGAATTGCTCTGATTATCCGTGTGACCTCTTTGCTAAGACTCTCCAGAGAGCCGTCCTCAAACCAAACACACATCTTGATATATCTCCCACGTTGATCGCAGTGTCTCCAGGAACGGCATTCAAGGAGCCAGGAACTTTTCTGCCCACACTGTCCGGGGACAGTTCCGTAAAACCAATCTACGTCCTGCTATATCTCCCACATGGAAAATGCCAGGAGGGAGAAGTGGGGATTATGTTTAGACTTTCTCAGAACTGCTTCAAATCAACTAGATATCTTTGTGCTGTAAATCTCCCAACAGCCAAACGCAAAAGCAGCAAACATCTCGCTGTGTGTCCCACATCCAAAGTGCCAAGAGAGAGCTTGCTCTCCCTGTCTTTGAGTACTGTTTTCACTGTCCCGGTTACCTCTTTGCTAACATTCTCTTCAGAGCTGCAGTGAAACCAGGAACCATGTGGAGAAGGCACCCACACTGAAAATGCCTGGAAGGAATGTTGGGGCTTCTTCTCAGTGTCTCTGACATAGGGTTTCACTGTCCCGGGAAAGTCTCTGCTAACACCCTGCAGAGCGCAGTGCCCAATATACAGAAACGTCTTGCGGTATCTCCTCCAGGGAAAGTGCCAGGAGGAATTGTGGAGCTTGGTCTCAGTGTCTCTGAGAATTGCTCTGATTATCCGTGTGACCTCTTTGCTAAGACTCTCCAGAGAGCCGTCCTCAAAACCAACACACATCTTGACATATCTCCCACGTTGATCGCAGTGTCTCCAGGAACGGCATTCAAGGAGCCAGGAACTTTTCTGCCCACACTGTCCGGGGACAGTTCCGTAAAACCAATCTCCGTCCTGCTGTATCTCCCACATGGAAAATGCCAGGAGGGAGAAGTGGGGATTATGTTTAGACTTTCTCAGAACTGCTTCAAATCAACTAGATATCTTTGTGCTGTAAATCTCCCAACAGCCAAACGCAAAAGCAGCAAACATCTCGCTGTGTGTCCCACATCCAAAGTGCCAAGAGAGAGCTTGCTCTCCCTGTCTTTGAGTACTGTTTTCACTGTCCCGGTTACCTCTTTGCTAACATTCTCTTCAGAGCTGCAGTGAAACCAGGAACCATGTGGAGAAGGCACCCACACTGAAAATGCCTGGAAGGAACGTTGGGGCTTCTTCTCAGTGTCTCTGACATAGGGTTTCACTGTCCCGGGAAAGTCTCTGCTAACACCCTGCAGAGCGCAGTGCCCAATATACAGAAACGTCTTGCGGTATCTCCTCCAGGGAAAGTGCCAGGAGGAATTGTGGAGCTTGGTCTCAGTGTCTCTGAGAATTGCTCTGATTATCCGTGTGACCTCTTTGCTAAGACTCTCCAGAGAGCCGTCCTCAAACCAAACACACATCTTGACATATCTCCCACGTTGATCGCAGTGTCTCCAGGAACGGCATTCAAGGAGCCAGGAACTTTTCTGCCCACACTGTCCGGGGACAGTTCCGTAAAACCAATCTACGTCCTGCTATATCTCCCACATGGAAAATGCCAGGAGGGAGAAGTGGGGATTATGTTTAGACTTTCTCAGAACTGCTTCAAATCAACTAGATATCTTTGTGCTGTAAATCTCCCAACAGCCAAACGCAAAAGCAGCAAACATCTCGCTGTGTGTCCCACATCCAAAGTGCCAAGAGAGAGCTTGCTCTCCCTGTCTTTGAGTACTGTTTTCACTGTCCCGGTTACCTCTTTGCTAACATTCTCTTCAGAGCTGCAGTGAAACCAGGAACCATGTGGAGAAGGCACCCACACTGAAAATGCCTGGAAGGAATGTTGGGGCTTCTTCTCAGTGTCTCTGACATAGGGTTTCACTGTCCCGGGAAAGTCTCTGCTAACACCCTGCAGAGCGCAGTGCCCAATATACAGAAACGTCTTGCGGTATCTCCTCCAGGGAAAGTGCCAGGAGGAATTGTGGAGCTTGGTCTCAGTGTCTCTGAGAATTGCTCTGATTATCCGTGTGACCTCTTTGCTAAGACTCTCCAGAGAGCCGTCCTCAAAACCAACACACATCTTGACATATCTCCCACGTTGATCGCAGTGTCTCCAGGAACTGCATTCAAGGAGCCAGGAACTTTTCTGCCCACACTGTCCGGGGACAGTTCCTTAAAACCAATCTCCGTCCTGCTGTATCTCCCACATGGAAAATGCCAGGAGGGAGAAGTGGGGATTATGTTTAGACTTTCTCAGAACTGCTTCAAATCAACTAGATATCTTTGTGCTGTAAATCTCCCAACAGCCAAACGCAAAAGCAGCAAACATCTCGCTGTGTGTCCCACATCCAAAGTGCCAAGAGAGAGCTTGCTCTCCCTGTCTTTGAGTACTGTTTTCACTGTCCCGGTTACCTCTTTGCTAACATTCTCTTCAGAGCTGCAGTGAAACCAGGAACCATGTGGAGAAGGCACCCACACTGAAAATGCCTGGAAGGAATGTTGGGGCTTCTTCTCAGTGTCTCTGACATAGGGTTTCACTGTCCCGGGAAAGTCTCTGCTAACACCCTGCAGAGCGCAGTGCCCAATATACAGAAACGTCTTGCGGTATCTCCTCCAGGGAAAGTGCCAGGAGGAATTGTGGAGCTTGGTCTCAGTGTCTCTGAGAATTGCTCTGATTATCCGTGTGACCTCTTTGCTAAGACTCTCCAGAGAGCCGTCCTCAAAACAAACACACATCTTGACATATCTCCCACGTTGATCGCAGTGTCTCCAGGAACGGCATTCAAGGAGCCAGGAACTTTTCTGCCCACACTGTCCGGGGACAGTTCCTTAAAACCAATCTCCGTCCTGCTGTATCTCCCACATGGAAAATGCCAGGAGGGAGAAGTGGGGATTATGTTTAGACTTTCTCAGAACTGCTTCAAATCAACTAGATATCTTTGTGCTGTAAATCTCCCAACAGCCAAACGCAAAAGCAGCAAACATCTCGCTGTGTGTCCCACATCCAAAGTGCCAAGAGAGAGCTTGCTCTCCCTGTCTTTGAGTACTGTTTTCACTGTCCCGGTTACCTCTTTGCTAACATTCTCTTCAGAGCTGCAGTGAAACCAGGAACCATGTGGAGAAGGCACCCACACTGAAAATGCCTGGAAGGAACGTTGGGGCTTCTTCTCAGTGCCTCTGCCATAGGGTTTCACTGTCCCGGGAAAGTCTCTGCTAACACCCTGCAGAGCGCAGTGCCCAATATACAGAAACGTCTTGCGGTATCTCCTCCAGGGAAAGTGCCAGGAGGAATTGTGGAGCTTGGTCTCAGTGTCTCTGAGAATTGCTCTGATTATCCGTGTGACCTCTTTGCTAAGACTCTCCAGAGAGCCGTCCTCAAACCAAACACACATCTTGACATATCTCCCACGTTGATCGCAGTGTCTCCAGGAACGGCATTCAAGGAGCCAGGAACTTTTCTGCCCACACTGTCCGGGGACAGTTCCTTAAAACCAATCTCCGTCCTGCTGTATCTCCCACATGGAAAATGCCAGGAGGGAGAAGTGGGGATTATGTTTAGACTTTCTCAGAACTGCTTCAAATCAACTAGATATCTTTGTGCTGTAAATCTCCCAACAGCCAAACGCAAAAGCAGCAAACATCTCGCTGTGTGTCCCACATCCAAAGTGCCAAGAGAGAGCTTGCTCTCCCTGTCTTTGAGTACTGTTTTCACTGTCCCGGTTACCTCTTTGCTAACATTCTCTTCAGAGCTGCAGTGAAACCAGGAACCATGTGGAGAAGGCACCCACACTGAAAATGCCTGGAAGGAACGTTGGGGCTTCTTCTCAGTGCCTCTGCCATAGGGTTTCACTGTCCCGGGAAAGTCTCTGCTAACACCCTGCAGAGCGCAGTGCCCAATATACAGAAACGTCTTGCGGTATCTCCTACAGGGAAAGGGCCAGGAGGAATTGTGGAGCTTGGTCTCAGTGTCTCTGAGAATTGCTCTGATTATCCGTGTGACCTCTTTGCTAAGACTCTCCAGAGAGCCGTCCTCAAACCAAACACACATCTTGATATATCTCCCACGTTGATCGCAGTGTCTCCAGGAACGGCATTCAAGGAGCCAGGAACTTTTCTGCCCACACTGTCCGGGGACAGTTCCGTAAAACCAATCTACGTCCTGCTATATCTCCCACATGGAAAATGCCAGGAGGGAGAAGTGGGGATTATGTTTAGACTTTCTCAGAACTGCTTCAAATCAACTAGATATCTTTGTGCTGTAAATCTCCCAACAGCCAAACGCAAAAGCAGCAAACATCTCGCTGTGTGTCCCACATCCAAAGTGCCAAGAGAGAGCTTGCTCTCCCTGTCTTTGAGTACTGTTTTCACTGTCCCGGTTACCTCTTTGCTAACATTCTCTTCAGAGCTGCAGTGAAACCAGGAACCATGTGGAGAAGGCACCCACACTGAAAATGCCTGGAAGGAACGTTGGGGCTTCTTCTCAGTGCCTCTGACATAGGGTTTCACTGTCCCGGGAAAGTCTCTGCTAACACCCTGCAGAGCGCAGTGCCCAATATACAGAAACGTCTTGCGGTATCTCCTCCAGGGAAAGTGCCAGGAGGAATTGTGGAGCTTGGTCTCAGTGTCTCTGAGAATTGCTCTGATTATCCGTGTGACCTCTTTGCTAAGACTCTCCAGAGAGCCGTCCTCAAACCAAACACACATCTTGACATATCTCCCACGTTGATCGCAGTGTCTCCAGGAACGGCATTCAAGGAGCCAGGAACTTTTCTGCCCACACTGTGCGGGGACAGTTCCTTAAAACCAATCTCCGTCCTGCTGTATCTCCCACATGGAAAATGCCAGGAGGGAGAAGTGGGGATTATGTTTAGACTTTCTCAGAACTGCTTCAAATCAACTAGATATCTTTGTGCTGTAAATCTCCCAACAGCCAAACGCAAAAGCAGCAAACATCTCGCTGTGTGTCCCACATCCAAAGTGCCAAGAGAGAGCTTGCTCTCCCTGTCTTTGAGTACTGTTTTCACTGTCCCGGTTACCTCTTTGCTAACATTCTCTTCAGAGCTGCAGTGAAACCAGGAACCATGTGGAGAAGGCACCCACACTGAAAATGCCTGGAAGGAATGTTGGGGCTTCTTCTCAGTGTCTCTGACATAGGGTTTCACTGTCCCGGGAAAGTCTCTGCTAACACCCTGCAGAGCGCAGTGCCCAATATACAGAAACGTCTTGCGGTATCTCCTCCAGGGAAAGGGCCAGGAGGAATTGTGGAGCTTGGTCTCAGTGTCTCTGAGAATTGCTCTGATTATCCGTGTGACCTCTTTGCTAAGACTCTCCAGAGAGCCGTCCTCAAAACAAACACACATCTTGACATATCTCCCACGTTGATCGCAGTGTCTCCAGGAACGGCATTCAAGGAGCCAGGAACTTTTCTGCCCACACTGTCCGGGGACAGTTCCTTAAAACCAATCTCCGTCCTGCTGTATCTCCCACATGGAAAATGCCAGGAGGGAGAAGTGGGGATTATGTTTAGACTTTCTCAGAACTGCTTCAAATCAACTAGATATCTTTGTGCTGTAAATCTCCCAACAGCCAAACGCAAAAGCAGCAAACATCTCGCTGTGTGTCCCACATCCAAAGTGCCAAGAGAGAGCTTGCTCTCCCTGTCTTTGAGTACTGTTTTCACTGTCCCGGTTACCTCTTTGCTAACATTCTCTTCAGAGCTGCAGTGAAACCAGGAACCATGTGGAGAAGGCACCCACACTGAAAATGCCTGGAAGGAACGTTGGGGCTTCTTCTCAGTGCCTCTGCCATAGGGTTTCACTGTCCCGGGAAAGTCTCTGCTAACACCCTGCAGAGCGCAGTGCCCAATATACAGAAACGTCTTGCGGTATCTCCTACAGGGAAAGGGCCAGGAGGAATTGTGGAGCTTGGTCTCAGTGTCTCTGAGAATTGCTCTGATTATCCGTGTGACCTCTTTGCTAAGACTCTCCAGAGAGCCGTCCTCAAACCAAACACACATCTTGATATATCTCCCACGTTGATCGCAGTGTCTCCAGGAACGGCATTCAAGGAGCCAGGAACTTTTCTGCCCACACTGTCCGGGGACAGTTCCGTAAAACCAATCTACGTCCTGCTATATCTCCCACATGGAAAATGCCAGGAGGGAGAAGTGGGGATTATGTTTAGACTTTCTCAGAACTGCTTCAAATCAACTAGATATCTTTGTGCTGTAAATCTCCCAACAGCCAAACGCAAAAGCAGCAAACATCTCGCTGTGTGTCCCACATCCAAAGTGCCAAGAGAGAGCTTGCTCTCCCTGTCTTTGAGTACTGTTTTCACTGTCCCGGTTACCTCTTTGCTAACATTCTCTTCAGAGCTGCAGTGAAACCAGGAACCATGTGGAGAAGGCACCCACACTGAAAATGCCTGGAAGGAACGTTGGGGCTTCTTCTCAGTGCCTCTGCCATAGGGTTTCACTGTCCCGGGAAAGTCTCTGCTAACACCCTGCAGAGCGCAGTGCCCAATATACAGAAACGTCTTGCGGTATCTCCTCCAGGGAAAGTGCCAGGAGGAATTGTGGAGCTTGGTCTCAGTGTCTCTGAGAATTGCTCTGATTATCCGTGTGACCTCTTTGCTAAGACTCTCCAGAGAGCCGTCCTCAAACCAAACACACATCTTGACATATCTCCCACGTTGATCGCAGTGTCTCCAGGAACGGCATTCAAGGAGCCAGGAACTTTTCTGCCCACACTGTGCGGGGACAGTTCCTTAAAACCAATCTCCGTCCTGCTGTATCTCCCACATGGAAAATGCCAGGAGGGAGAAGTGGGGATTATGTTTAGACTTTCTCAGAACTGCTTCAAATCAACTAGATATCTTTGTGCTGTAAATCTCCCAACAGCCAAACGCAAAAGCAGCAAACATCTCGCTGTGTGTCCCACATCCAAAGTGCCAAGAGAGAGCTTGCTCTCCCTGTCTTTGAGTACTGTTTTCACTGTCCCGGTTACCTCTTTGCTAACATTCTCTTCAGAGCTGCAGTGAAACCAGGAACCATGTGGAGAAGGCACCCACACTGAAAATGCCTGGAAGGAACGTTGGGGCTTCTTCTCAGTGCCTCTGACATAGGGTTTCACTGTCCCGGGAAAGTCTCTGCTAACACCCTGCAGAGCGCAGTGCCCAATATACAGAAACGTCTTGCGGTATCTCCTCCAGGGAAAGGGCCAGGAGGAATTGTGGAGCTTGGTCTCAGTGTCTCTGAGAATTGCTCTGATTATCCGTGTGACCTCTTTGCTAAGACTCTCCAGAGAGCCGTCCTCAAACCAAACACACATCTTGACATATCTCCCACGTTGATCGCAGTGTCTCCAGGAACGGCATTCAAGGAGCCAGGAACTTTTCTGCCCACACTGTCCGGGGACAGTTCCGTAAAACCAATCTACGTCCTGCTATATCTCCCACATGGAAAATGCCAGGAGGGAGAAGTGGGGATTATGTTTAGACTTTCTCAGAACTGCTTCAAATCAACTAGATATCTTTGTGCTGTAAATCTCCCAACAGCCAAATGCAAAAGCAGCAAACATCTCGCTGTGTGTCCCACATCCAAAGTGCCAAGAGAGAGCTTGCTCTCCCTGTCTTTGAGTACTGTTTTCACTGTCCCGGTTACCTCTTTGCTAACATTCTCTTCAGAGCTGCAGTGAAACCAGGAACCATGTGGAGAAGGCACCCACACTGAAAATGCCTGGAAGGAACGTTGGGGCTTCTTCTCAGTGCCTCTGCCATAGGGTTTCACTGTCCCGGGAAAGTCTCTGCTAACACCCTGCAGAGCGCAGTGCCCAATATACAGAAACGTCTTGCGGTATCTCCTCCAGGGAAAGTGCCAGGAGGAATTGTGGAGCTTGGTCTCAGTGTCTCTGAGAATTGCTCTGATTATCCGTGTGACCTCTTTGCTAAGACTCTCCAGAGAGCCGTCCTCAAACCAAACACACATCTTGACATATCTCCCACGTTGATCGCAGTGTCTCCAGGAACGGCATTCAAGGAGCCAGGAACTTTTCTGCCCACACTGTGCGGGGACAGTTCCTTAAAACCAATCTCCGTCCTGCTGTATCTCCCACATGGAAAATGCCAGGAGGGAGAAGTGGGGATTATGTTTAGACTTTCTCAGAACTGCTTCAAATCAACTAGATATCTTTGTGCTGTAAATCTCCCAACAGCCAAACGCAAAAGCAGCAAACATCTCGCTGTGTGTCCCACATCCAAAGTGCCAAGAGAGAGCTTGCTCTCCCTGTCTTTGAGTACTGTTTTCACTGTCCCGGTTACCTCTTTGCTAACATTCTCTTCAGAGCTGCAGTGAAACCAGGAACCATGTGGAGAAGGCACCCACACTGAAAATGCCTGGAAGGAACGTTGGGGCTTCTTCTCAGTGCCTCTGCCATAGGGTTTCACTGTCCCGGGAAAGTCTCTGCTAACACCCTGCAGAGCGCAGTGCCCAATATACAGAAACGTCTTGCGGTATCTCCTCCAGGGAAAGTGCCAGGAGGAATTGTGGAGCTTGGTCTCAGTGTCTCTGAGAATTGCTCTGATTATCCGTGTGACCTCTTTGCTAAGACTCTCCAGAGAGCCGTCCTCAAACCAAACACACATCTTGACATATCTCCCACGTTGATCGCAGTGTCTCCAGGAACGGCATTCAAGGAGCCAGGAACTTTTCTGCCCACACTGTGCGGGGACAGTTCCTTAAAACCAATCTCCGTCCTGCTGTATCTCCCACATGGAAAATGCCAGGAGGGAGAAGTGGGGATTATGTTTAGACTTTCTCAGAACTGCTTCAAATCAACTAGATATCTTTGTGCTGTAAATCTCCCAACAGCCAAACGCAAAAGCAGCAAACATCTCGCTGTGTGTCCCACATCCAAAGTGCCAAGAGAGAGCTTGCTCTCCCTGTCTTTGAGTACTGTTTTCACTGTCCCGGTTACCTCTTTGCTAACATTCTCTTCAGAGCTGCAGTGAAACCAGGAACCATGTGGAGAAGGCACCCACACTGAAAATGCCTGGAAGGAACGTTGGGGCTTCTTCTCAGTGCCTCTGCCATAGGGTTTCACTGTCCCGGGAAAGTCTCTGCTAACACCCTGCAGAGCGCAGTGCCCAATATACAGAAACGTCTTGCGGTATCTCCTACAGGGAAAGGGCCAGGAGGAATTGTGGAGCTTGGTCTCAGTGTCTCTGAGAATTGCTCTGATTATCCGTGTGACCTCTTTGCTAAGACTCTCCAGAGAGCCGTCCTCAAACCAAACACACATCTTGATATATCTCCCACGTTGATCGCAGTGTCTCCAGGAACGGCATTCAAGGAGCCAGGAACTTTTCTGCCCACACTGTCCGGGGACAGTTCCGTAAAACCAATCTACGTCCTGCTATATCTCCCACATGGAAAATGCCAGGAGGGAGAAGTGGGGATTATGTTTAGACTTTCTCAGAACTGCTTCAAATCAACTAGATATCTTTGTGCTGTAAATCTCCCAACAGCCAAACGCAAAAGCAGCAAACATCTCGCTGTGTGTCCCACATCCAAAGTGCCAAGAGAGAGCTTGCTCTCCCTGTCTTTGAGTACTGTTTTCACTGTCCCGGTTACCTCTTTGCTAACATTCTCTTCAGAGCTGCAGTGAAACCAGGAACCATGTGGAGAAGGCACCCACACTGAAAATGCCTGGAAGGAACGTTGGGGCTTCTTCTCAGTGCCTCTGACATAGGGTTTCACTGTCCCGGGAAAGTCTCTGCTAACACCCTGCAGAGCGCAGTGCCCAATATACAGAAACGTCTTGCGGTATCTCCTCCAGGGAAAGTGCCAGGAGGAATTGTGGAGCTTGGTCTCAGTGTCTCTGAGAATTGCTCTGATTATCCGTGTGACCTCTTTGCTAAGACTCTCCAGAGAGCCGTCCTCAAACCAAACACACATCTTGACATATCTCCCACGTTGATCGCAGTGTCTCCAGGAACGGCATTCAAGGAGCCAGGAACTTTTCTGCCCACACTGTGCGGGGACAGTTCCTTAAAACCAATCTCCGTCCTGCTGTATCTCCCACATGGAAAATGCCAGGAGGGAGAAGTGGGGATTATGTTTAGACTTTCTCAGAACTGCTTCAAATCAACTAGATATCTTTGTGCTGTAAATCTCCCAACAGCCAAACGCAAAAGCAGCAAACATCTCGCTGTGTGTCCCACATCCAAAGTGCCAAGAGAGAGCTTGCTCTCCCTGTCTTTGAGTACTGTTTTCACTGTCCCGGTTACCTCTTTGCTAACATTCTCTTCAGAGCTGCAGTGAAACCAGGAACCATGTGGAGAAGGCACCCACACTGAAAATGCCTGGAAGGAACGTTGGGGCTTCTTCTCAGTGCCTCTGACATAGGGTTTCACTGTCCCGGGAAAGTCTCTGCTAACACCCTGCAGAGCGCAGTGCCCAATATACAGAAACGTCTTGCGGTATCTCCTCCAGGGAAAGGGCCAGGAGGAATTGTGGAGCTTGGTCTCAGTGTCTCTGAGAATTGCTCTGATTATCCGTGTGACCTCTTTGCTAAGACTCTCCAGAGAGCCGTCCTCAAACCAAACACACATCTTGACATATCTCCCACGTTGATCGCAGTGTCTCCAGGAACGGCATTCAAGGAGCCAGGAACTTTTCTGCCCACACTGTCCGGGGACAGTTCCGTAAAACCAATCTACGTCCTGCTATATCTCCCACATGGAAAATGCCAGGAGGGAGAAGTGGGGATTATGTTTAGACTTTCTCAGAACTGCTTCAAATCAACTAGATATCTTTGTGCTGTAAATCTCCCAACAGCCAAATGCAAAAGCAGCAAACATCTCGCTGTGTGTCCCACATCCAAAGTGCCAAGAGAGAGCTTGCTCTCCCTGTCTTTGAGTACTGTTTTCACTGTCCCGGTTACCTCTTTGCTAACATTCTCTTCAGAGCTGCAGTGAAACCAGGAACCATGTGGAGAAGGCACCCACACTGAAAATGCCTGGAAGGAACGTTGGGGCTTCTTCTCAGTGCCTCTGCCATAGGGTTTCACTGTCCCGGGAAAGTCTCTGCTAACACCCTGCAGAGCGCAGTGCCCAATATACAGAAACGTCTTGCGGTATCTCCTCCAGGGAAAGTGCCAGGAGGAATTGTGGAGCTTGGTCTCAGTGTCTCTGAGAATTGCTCTGATTATCCGTGTGACCTCTTTGCTAAGACTCTCCAGAGAGCCGTCCTCAAACCAAACACACATCTTGACATATCTCCCACGTTGATCGCAGTGTCTCCAGGAACGGCATTCAAGGAGCCAGGAACTTTTCTGCCCACACTGTGCGGGGACAGTTCCTTAAAACCAATCTCCGTCCTGCTGTATCTCCCACATGGAAAATGCCAGGAGGGAGAAGTGGGGATTATGTTTAGACTTTCTCAGAACTGCTTCAAATCAACTAGATATCTTTGTGCTGTAAATCTCCCAACAGCCAAACGCAAAAGCAGCAAACATCTCGCTGTGTGTCCCACATCCAAAGTGCCAAGAGAGAGCTTGCTCTCCCTGTCTTTGAGTACTGTTTTCACTGTCCCGGTTACCTCTTTGCTAACATTCTCTTCAGAGCTGCAGTGAAACCAGGAACCATGTGGAGAAGGCACCCACACTGAAAATGCCTGGAAGGAACGTTGGGGCTTCTTCTCAGTGCCTCTGCCATAGGGTTTCACTGTCCCGGGAAAGTCTCTGCTAACACCCTGCAGAGCGCAGTGCCCAATATACAGAAACGTCTTGCGGTATCTCCTACAGGGAAAGGGCCAGGAGGAATTGTGGAGCTTGGTCTCAGTGTCTCTGAGAATTGCTCTGATTATCCGTGTGACCTCTTTGCTAAGACTCTCCAGAGAGCCGTCCTCAAACCAAACACACATCTTGATATATCTCCCACGTTGATCGCAGTGTCTCCAGGAACGGCATTCAAGGAGCCAGGAACTTTTCTGCCCACACTGTCCGGGGACAGTTCCGTAAAACCAATCTACGTCCTGCTATATCTCCCACATGGAAAATGCCAGGAGGGAGAAGTGGGGATTATGTTTAGACTTTCTCAGAACTGCTTCAAATCAACTAGATATCTTTGTGCTGTAAATCTCCCAACAGCCAAACGCAAAAGCAGCAAACATCTCGCTGTGTGTCCCACATCCAAAGTGCCAAGAGAGAGCTTGCTCTCCCTGTCTTTGAGTACTGTTTTCACTGTCCCGGTTACCTCTTTGCTAACATTCTCTTCAGAGCTGCAGTGAAACCAGGAACCATGTGGAGAAGGCACCCACACTGAAAATGCCTGGAAGGAACGTTGGGGCTTCTTCTCAGTGCCTCTGCCATAGGGTTTCACTGTCCCGGGAAAGTCTCTGCTAACACCCTGCAGAGCGCAGTGCCCAATATACAGAAACGTCTTGCGGTATCTCCTACAGGGAAAGTGCCAGGAGGAATTGTGGAGCTTGGTCTCAGTGTCTCTGAGAATTGCTCTGATTATCCGTGTGACCTCTTTGCTAAGACTCTCCAGAGAGCCGTCCTCAAACCAAACACACATCTTGACATATCTCCCACGTTGATCGCAGTGTCTCCAGGAACGGCATTCAAGGAGCCAGGAACTTTTCTGCCCACACCGTCCGGGGACAGTTCCTTAAAACCAATCTCCGTCCTGCTGTATCTCCCACATGGAAAATGCCAGGAGGGAGAAGTGGGGATTATGTTTAGACTTTCTCAGAACTGCTTCAAATCAACTAGATATCTTTGTGCTGTAAATCTCCCAACAGCCAAACGCAAAAGCAGCAAACATCTCGCTGTGTGTCCCACATCCAAAGTGCCAAGAGAGAGCTTGCTCTCCCTGTCTTTGAGTACTGTTTTCACTGTCCCGGTTACCTCTTTGCTAACATTCTCTTCAGAGCTGCAGTGAAACCAGGAACCATGTGGAGAAGGCACCCACACTGAAAATGCCTGGAAGGAATGTTGGGGCTTCTTCTCAGTGTCTCTGACATAGGGTTTCACTGTCCCGGGAAAGTCTCTGCTAACACCCTGCAGAGCGCAGTGCCCAATATACAGAAACGTCTTGCGGTATCTCCTACAGGGAAAGTGCCAGGAGGAATTGTGGAGCTTGGTCTCAGTGTCTCTGAGAATTGCTCTGATTATCCGTGTGACCTCTTTGCTAAGACTCTCCAGAGAGCCGTCCTCAAAACCAACACACATCTTGACATATCTCCCACGTTGATCGCAGTGTCTCCAGGAACGGCATTCAAGGAGCCAGGAACTTTTCTGCCCACACTGTCCGGGGACAGTTCCGTAAAACCAATCTCCGTCCTGCTGTATCTCCCACATGGAAAATGCCAGGAGGGAGAAGTGGGGATTATGTTTAGACTTTCTCAGAACTGCTTCAAATCAACTAGATATCTTTGTGCTGTAAATCTCCCAACAGCCAAACGCAAAAGCAGCAAACATCTCGCTGTGTGTCCCACATCCAAAGTGCCAAGAGAGAGCTTGCTCTCCCTGTCTTTGAGTACTGTTTTCACTGTCCCGGTTACCTCTTTGCTAACATTCTCTTCAGAGCTGCAGTGAAACCAGGAACCATGTGGAGAAGGCACCCACACTGAAAATGCCTGGAAGGAACGTTGGGGCTTCTTCTCAGTGTCTCTGACATAGGGTTTCACTGTCCCGGGAAAGTCTCTGCTAACACCCTGCAGAGCGCAGTGCCCAATATACAGAAACGTCTTGCGGTATCTCCTCCAGGGAAAGTGCCAGGAGGAATTGTGGAGCTTGGTCTCAGTGTCTCTGAGAATTGCTCTGATTATCCGTGTGACCTCTTTGCTAAGACTCTCCAGAGAGCCGTCCTCAAACCAAACACACATCTTGACATATCTCCCACGTTGATCGCAGTGTCTCCAGGAACGGCATTCAAGGAGCCAGGAACTTTTCTGCCCACACTGTCCGGGGACAGTTCCGTAAAACCAATCTACGTCCTGCTATATCTCCCACATGGAAAATGCCAGGAGGGAGAAGTGGGGATTATGTTTAGACTTTCTCAGAACTGCTTCAAATCAACTAGATATCTTTGTGCTGTAAATCTCCCAACAGCCAAACGCAAAAGCAGCAAACATCTCGCTGTGTGTCCCACATCCAAAGTGCCAAGAGAGAGCTTGCTCTCCCTGTCTTTGAGTACTGTTTTCACTGTCCCGGTTACCTCTTTGCTAACATTCTCTTCAGAGCTGCAGTGAAACCAGGAACCATGTGGAGAAGGCACCCACACTGAAAATGCCTGGAAGGAATGTTGGGGCTTCTTCTCAGTGTCTCTGACATAGGGTTTCACTGTCCCGGGAAAGTCTCTGCTAACACCCTGCAGAGCGCAGTGCCCAATATACAGAAACGTCTTGCGGTATCTCCTACAGGGAAAGTGCCAGGAGGAATTGTGGAGCTTGGTCTCAGTGTCTCTGAGAATTGCTCTGATTATCCGTGTGACCTCTTTGCTAAGACTCTCCAGAGAGCCGTCCTCAAAACCAACACACATCTTGACATATCTCCCACGTTGATCGCAGTGTCTCCAGGAACTGCATTCAAGGAGCCAGGAACTTTTCTGCCCACACTGTCCGGGGACAGTTCCTTAAAACCAATCTACGTCCTGCTGTATCTCCCACATGGAAAATGCCAGGAGGGAGAAGTGGGGATTATGTTTAGACTTTCTCAGAACTGCTTCAAATCAACTAGATATCTTTGTGCTGTAAATCTCCCAACAGCCAAACGCAAAAGCAGCAAACATCTCGCTGTGTGTCCCACATCCAAAGTGCCAAGAGAGAGCTTGCTCTCCCTGTCTTTGAGTACTGTTTTCACTGTCCCGGTTACCTCTTTGCTAACATTCTCTTCAGAGCTGCAGTGAAACCAGGAACCATGTGGAGAAGGCACCCACACTGAAAATGCCTGGAAGGAATGTTGGGGCTTCTTCTCAGTGTCTCTGACATAGGGTTTCACTGTCCCGGGAAAGTCTCTGCTAACACCCTGCAGAGCGCAGTGCCCAATATACAGAAACGTCTTGCGGTATCTCCTCCAGGGAAAGTGCCAGGAGGAATTGTGGAGCTTGGTCTCAGTGTCTCTGAGAATTGCTCTGATTATCCGTGTGACCTCTTTGCTAAGACTCTCCAGAGAGCCGTCCTCAAAACAAACACACATCTTGACATATCTCCCACGTTGATCGCAGTGTCTCCAGGAACGGCATTCAAGGAGCCAGGAACTTTTCTGCCCACACTGTGCGGGGACAGTTCCTTAAAACCAATCTCCGTCCTGCTGTATCTCCCACATGGAAAATGCCAGGAGGGAGAAGTGGGGATTATGTTTAGACTTTCTCAGAACTGCTTCAAATCAACTAGATATCTTTGTGCTGTAAATCTCCCAACAGCCAAACGCAAAAGCAGCAAACATCTCGCTGTGTGTCCCACATCCAAAGTGCCAAGAGAGAGCTTGCTCTCCCTGTCTTTGAGTACTGTTTTCACTGTCCCGGTTACCTCTTTGCTAACATTCTCTTCAGAGCTGCAGTGAAACCAGGAACCATGTGGAGAAGGCACCCACACTGAAAATGCCTGGAAGGAACGTTGGGGCTTCTTCTCAGTGCCTCTGCCATAGGGTTTCACTGTCCCGGGAAAGTCTCTGCTAACACCCTGCAGAGCGCAGTGCCCAATATACAGAAACGTCTTGCGGTATCTCCTCCAGGGAAAGTGCCAGGAGGAATTGTGGAGCTTGGTCTCAGTGTCTCTGAGAATTGCTCTGATTATCCGTGTGACCTCTTTGCTAAGACTCTCCAGAGAGCCGTCCTCAAACCAAACACACATCTTGACATATCTCCCACGTTGATCGCAGTGTCTCCAGGAACGGCATTCAAGGAGCCAGGAACTTTTCTGCCCACACTGTGCGGGGACAGTTCCTTAAAACCAATCTCCGTCCTGCTGTATCTCCCACATGGAAAATGCCAGGAGGGAGAAGTGGGGATTATGTTTAGACTTTCTCAGAACTGCTTCAAATCAACTAGATATCTTTGTGCTGTAAATCTCCCAACAGCCAAACGCAAAAGCAGCAAACATCTCGCTGTGTGTCCCACATCCAAAGTGCCAAGAGAGAGCTTGCTCTCCCTGTCTTTGAGTACTGTTTTCACTGTCCCGGTTACCTCTTTGCTAACATTCTCTTCAGAGCTGCAGTGAAACCAGGAACCATGTGGAGAAGGCACCCACACTGAAAATGCCTGGAAGGAACGTTGGGGCTTCTTCTCAGTGCCTCTGCCATAGGGTTTCACTGTCCCGGGAAAGTCTCTGCTAACACCCTGCAGAGCGCAGTGCCCAATATACAGAAACGTCTTGCGGTATCTCCTACAGGGAAAGGGCCAGGAGGAATTGTGGAGCTTGGTCTCAGTGTCTCTGAGAATTGCTCTGATTATCCGTGTGACCTCTTTGCTAAGACTCTCCAGAGAGCCGTCCTCAAACCAAACACACATCTTGATATATCTCCCACGTTGATCGCAGTGTCTCCAGGAACGGCATTCAAGGAGCCAGGAACTTTTCTGCCCACACTGTCCGGGGACAGTTCCGTAAAACCAATCTACGTCCTGCTATATCTCCCACATGGAAAATGCCAGGAGGGAGAAGTGGGGATTATGTTTAGACTTTCTCAGAACTGCTTCAAATCAACTAGATATCTTTGTGCTGTAAATCTCCCAACAGCCAAACGCAAAAGCAGCAAACATCTCGCTGTGTGTCCCACATCCAAAGTGCCAAGAGAGAGCTTGCTCTCCCTGTCTTTGAGTACTGTTTTCACTGTCCCGGTTACCTCTTTGCTAACATTCTCTTCAGAGCTGCAGTGAAACCAGGAACCATGTGGAGAAGGCACCCACACTGAAAATGCCTGGAAGGAACGTTGGGGCTTCTTCTCAGTGCCTCTGCCATAGGGTTTCACTGTCCCGGGAAAGTCTCTGCTAACACCCTGCAGAGCGCAGTGCCCAATATACAGAAACGTCTTGCGGTATCTCCTCCAGGGAAAGTGCCAGGAGGAATTGTGGAGCTTGGTCTCAGTGTCTCTGAGAATTGCTCTGATTATCCGTGTGACCTCTTTGCTAAGACTCTCCAGAGAGCCGTCCTCAAACCAAACACACATCTTGACATATCTCCCACGTTGATCGCAGTGTCTCCAGGAACGGCATTCAAGGAGCCAGGAACTTTTCTGCCCACACTGTGCGGGGACAGTTCCTTAAAACCAATCTCCGTCCTGCTGTATCTCCCACATGGAAAATGCCAGGAGGGAGAAGTGGGGATTATGTTTAGACTTTCTCAGAACTGCTTCAAATCAACTAGATATCTTTGTGCTGTAAATCTCCCAACAGCCAAACGCAAAAGCAGCAAACATCTCGCTGTGTGTCCCACATCCAAAGTGCCAAGAGAGAGCTTGCTCTCCCTGTCTTTGAGTACTGTTTTCACTGTCCCGGTTACCTCTTTGCTAACATTCTCTTCAGAGCTGCAGTGAAACCAGGAACCATGTGGAGAAGGCACCCACACTGAAAATGCCTGGAAGGAACGTTGGGGCTTCTTCTCAGTGCCTCTGACATAGGGTTTCACTGTCCCGGGAAAGTCTCTGCTAACACCCTGCAGAGCGCAGTGCCCAATATACAGAAACGTCTTGCGGTATCTCCTACAGGGAAAGGGCCAGGAGGAATTGTGGAGCTTGGTCTCAGTGTCTCTGAGAATTGCTCTGATTATCCGTGTGACCTCTTTGCTAAGACTCTCCAGAGAGCCGTCCTCAAACCAAACACACATCTTGACATATCTCCCACGTTGATCGCAGTGTCTCCAGGAACGGCATTCAAGGAGCCAGGAACTTTTCTACCCACACTGTCCGGGGACAGTTCCTTAAAACCAATCTCCGTCCTGCTATATCTCCCACATGGAAAATGCCAGGAGGGAGAAGTGGGGATTATGTTTAGACTTTCTCAGAACTGCTTCAAATCAACTAGATATCTTTGTGCTGTAAATCTCCCAACAGCCAAACGCAAAAGCAGCAAACATCTCGCTGTGTGTCCCACATCCAAAGTGCCAAGAGAGAGCTTGCTCTCCCTGTCTTTGAGTACTGTTTTCACTGTCCCGGTTACCTCTTTGCTAACATTCTCTTCAGAGCTGCAGTGAAACCAGGAACCATGTGGAGAAGGCACCCACACTGAAAATGCCTGGAAGGAACGTTGGGGCTTCTTCTCAGTGCCTCTGCCATAGGGTTTCACTGTCCCGGGAAAGTCTCTGCTAACACCCTGCAGAGCGCAGTGCCCAATATACAGAAACGTCTTGCGGTATCTCCTACAGGGAAAGTGCCAGGAGGAATTGTGGAGCTTGGTCTCAGTGTCTCTGAGAATTGCTCTGATTATCCGTGTGACCTCTTTGCTAAGACTCTCCAGAGAGCCGTCCTCAAACCAAACACACATCTTGACATATCTCCCACGTTGATCGCAGTGTCTCCAGGAACGGCATTCAAGGAGCCAGGAACTTTTCTGCCCACACTGTCCGGGGACAGTTCCGTAAAACCAATCTACGTCCTGCTATATCTCCCACATGGAAAATGCCAGGAGGGAGAAGTGGGGATTATGTTTAGACTTTCTCAGAACTGCTTCAAATCAACTAGATATCTTTGTGCTGTAAATCTCCCAACAGCCAAACGCAAAAGCAGCAAACATCTCGCTGTGTGTCCCACATCCAAAGTGCCAAGAGAGAGCTTGCTCTCCCTGTCTTTGAGTACTGTTTTCACTGTCCCGGTTACCTCTTTGCTAACATTCTCTTCAGAGCTGCAGTGAAACCAGGAACCATGTGGAGAAGGCACCCACACTGAAAATGCCTGGAAGGAACGTTGGGGCTTCTTCTCAGTGCCTCTGCCATAGGGTTTCACTGTCCCGGGAAAGTCTCTGCTAACACCCTGCAGAGCGCAGTGCCCAATATACAGAAACGTCTTGCGGTATCTCCTACAGGGAAAGTGCCAGGAGGAATTGTGGAGCTTGGTCTCAGTGTCTCTGAGAATTGCTCTGATTATCCGTGTGACCTCTTTGCTAAGACTCTCCAGAGAGCCGTCCTCAAACCAAACACACATCTTGACATATCTCCCACGTTGATCGCAGTGTCTCCAGGAACGGCATTCAAGGAGCCAGGAACTTTTCTGCCCACACCGTCCGGGGACAGTTCCTTAAAACCAATCTCCGTCCTGCTGTATCTCCCACATGGAAAATGCCAGGAGGGAGAAGTGGGGATTATGTTTAGACTTTCTCAGAACTGCTTCAAATCAACTAGATATCTTTGTGCTGTAAATCTCCCAACAGCCAAACGCAAAAGCAGCAAACATCTCGCTGTGTGTCCCACATCCAAAGTGCCAAGAGAGAGCTTGCTCTCCCTGTCTTTGAGTACTGTTTTCACTGTCCCGGTTACCTCTTTGCTAACATTCTCTTCAGAGCTGCAGTGAAACCAGGAACCATGTGGAGAAGGCACCCACACTGAAAATGCCTGGAAGGAATGTTGGGGCTTCTTCTCAGTGTCTCTGACATAGGGTTTCACTGTCCCGGGAAAGTCTCTGCTAACACCCTGCAGAGCGCAGTGCCCAATATACAGAAACGTCTTGCGGTATCTCCTACAGGGAAAGTGCCAGGAGGAATTGTGGAGCTTGGTCTCAGTGTCTCTGAGAATTGCTCTGATTATCCGTGTGACCTCTTTGCTAAGACTCTCCAGAGAGCCGTCCTCAAAACCAACACACATCTTGACATATCTCCCACGTTGATCGCAGTGTCTCCAGGAACGGCATTCAAGGAGCCAGGAACTTTTCTGCCCACACTGTCCGGGGACAGTTCCGTAAAACCAATCTCCGTCCTGCTGTATCTCCCACATGGAAAATGCCAGGAGGGAGAAGTGGGGATTATGTTTAGACTTTCTCAGAACTGCTTCAAATCAACTAGATATCTTTGTGCTGTAAATCTCCCAACAGCCAAACGCAAAAGCAGCAAACATCTCGCTGTGTGTCCCACATCCAAAGTGCCAAGAGAGAGCTTGCTCTCCCTGTCTTTGAGTACTGTTTTCACTGTCCCGGTTACCTCTTTGCTAACATTCTCTTCAGAGCTGCAGTGAAACCAGGAACCATGTGGAGAAGGCACCCACACTGAAAATGCCTGGAAGGAACGTTGGGGCTTCTTCTCAGTGTCTCTGACATAGGGTTTCACTGTCCCGGGAAAGTCTCTGCTAACACCCTGCAGAGCGCAGTGCCCAATATACAGAAACGTCTTGCGGTATCTCCTCCAGGGAAAGTGCCAGGAGGAATTGTGGAGCTTGGTCTCAGTGTCTCTGAGAATTGCTCTGATTATCCGTGTGACCTCTTTGCTAAGACTCTCCAGAGAGCCGTCCTCAAACCAAACACACATCTTGACATATCTCCCACGTTGATCGCAGTGTCTCCAGGAACGGCATTCAAGGAGCCAGGAACTTTTCTGCCCACACTGTCCGGGGACAGTTCCGTAAAACCAATCTACGTCCTGCTATATCTCCCACATGGAAAATGCCAGGAGGGAGAAGTGGGGATTATGTTTAGACTTTCTCAGAACTGCTTCAAATCAACTAGATATCTTTGTGCTGTAAATCTCCCAACAGCCAAACGCAAAAGCAGCAAACATCTCGCTGTGTGTCCCACATCCAAAGTGCCAAGAGAGAGCTTGCTCTCCCTGTCTTTGAGTACTGTTTTCACTGTCCCGGTTACCTCTTTGCTAACATTCTCTTCAGAGCTGCAGTGAAACCAGGAACCATGTGGAGAAGGCACCCACACTGAAAATGCCTGGAAGGAATGTTGGGGCTTCTTCTCAGTGTCTCTGACATAGGGTTTCACTGTCCCGGGAAAGTCTCTGCTAACACCCTGCAGAGCGCAGTGCCCAATATACAGAAACGTCTTGCGGTATCTCCTCCAGGGAAAGTGCCAGGAGGAATTGTGGAGCTTGGTCTCAGTGTCTCTGAGAATTGCTCTGATTATCCGTGTGACCTCTTTGCTAAGACTCTCCAGAGAGCCGTCCTCAAAACCAACACACATCTTGACATATCTCCCACGTTGATCGCAGTGTCTCCAGGAACTGCATTCAAGGAGCCAGGAACTTTTCTGCCCACACTGTCCGGGGACAGTTCCTTAAAACCAATCTCCGTCCTGCTGTATCTCCCACATGGAAAATGCCAGGAGGGAGAAGTGGGGATTATGTTTAGACTTTCTCAGAACTGCTTCAAATCAACTAGATATCTTTGTGCTGTAAATCTCCCAACAGCCAAACGCAAAAGCAGCAAACATCTCGCTGTGTGTCCCACATCCAAAGTGCCAAGAGAGAGCTTGCTCTCCCTGTCTTTGAGTACTGTTTTCACTGTCCCGGTTACCTCTTTGCTAACATTCTCTTCAGAGCTGCAGTGAAACCAGGAACCATGTGGAGAAGGCACCCACACTGAAAATGCCTGGAAGGAATGTTGGGGCTTCTTCTCAGTGTCTCTGACATAGGGTTTCACTGTCCCGGGAAAGTCTCTGCTAACACCCTGCAGAGCGCAGTGCCCAATATACAGAAACGTCTTGCGGTATCTCCTACAGGGAAAGGGCCAGGAGGAATTGTGGAGCTTGGTCTCAGTGTCTCTGAGAATTGCTCTGATTATCCGTGTGACCTCTTTGCTAAGACTCTCCAGAGAGCCGTCCTCAAAACAAACACACATCTTGACATATCTCCCACGTTGATCGCAGTGTCTCCAGGAACGGCATTCAAGGAGCCAGGAACTTTTCTGCCCACACTGTCCGGGGACAGTTCCTTAAAACCAATCTCCGTCCTGCTGTATCTCCCACATGGAAAATGCCAGGAGGGAGAAGTGGGGATTATGTTTAGACTTTCTCAGAACTGCTTCAAATCAACTAGATATCTTTGTGCTGTAAATCTCCCAACAGCCAAACGCAAAAGCAGCAAACATCTCGCTGTGTGTCCCACATCCAAAGTGCCAAGAGAGAGCTTGCTCTCCCTGTCTTTGAGTACTGTTTTCACTGTCCCGGTTACCTCTTTGCTAACATTCTCTTCAGAGCTGCAGTGAAACCAGGAACCATGTGGAGAAGGCACCCACACTGAAAATGCCTGGAAGGAACGTTGGGGCTTCTTCTCAGTGCCTCTGCCATAGGGTTTCACTGTCCCGGGAAAGTCTCTGCTAACACCCTGCAGAGCGCAGTGCCCAATATACAGAAACGTCTTGCGGTATCTCCTACAGGGAAAGTGCCAGGAGGAATTGTGGAGCTTGGTCTCAGTGTCTCTGAGAATTGCTCTGATTATCCGTGTGACCTCTTTGCTAAGACTCTCCAGAGAGCCGTCCTCAAAACAAACACACATCTTGACATATCTCCCACGTTGATCGCAGTGTCTCCAGGAACGGCATTCAAGGAGCCAGGAACTTTTCTGCCCACACTGTCCGGGGACAGTTCCTTAAAACCAATCTACGTCCTGCTATATCTCCCACATGGAAAATGCCAGGAGGGAGAAGTGGGGATTATGTTTAGACTTTCTCAGAACTGCTTCAAATCAACTAGATATCTTTGTGCTGTAAATCTCCCAACAGCCAAACGCAAAAGCAGCAAACATCTCGCTGTGTGTCCCACATCCAAAGTGCCAAGAGAGAGCTTGCTCTCCCTGTCTTTGAGTACTGTTTTCACTGTCCCGGTTACCTCTTTGCTAACATTCTCTTCAGAGCTGCAGTGAAACCAGGAACCATGTGGAGAAGGCACCCACACTGAAAATGCCTGGAAGGAACGTTGGGGCTTCTTCTCAGTGCCTCTGCCATAGGGTTTCACTGTCCCGGGAAAGTCTCTGCTAACACCCTGCAGAGCGCAGTGCCCAATATACAGAAACGTCTTGCGGTATCTCCTCCAGGGAAAGTGCCAGGAGGAATTGTGGAGCTTGGTCTCAGTGTCTCTGAGAATTGCTCTGATTATCCGTGTGACCTCTTTGCTAAGACTCTGCAGAGAGCCGTCCTCAAACCAAACACACATCTTGACATATCTCCCACGTTGATCGCAGTGTCTCCAGGAACGGCATTCAAGGAGCCAGGAACTTTTCTGCCCACACTGTCCGGGGACAGTTCCGTAAAACCAATCTACGTCCTGCTATATCTCCCACATGGAAAATGCCAGGAGGGAGAAGTGGGGATTATGTTTAGACTTTCTCAGAACTGCTTCAAATCAACTAGATATCTTTGTGCTGTAAATCTCCCAACAGCCAAACGCAAAAGCAGCAAACATCTCGCTGTGTGTCCCACATCCAAAGTGCCAAGAGAGAGCTTGCTCTCCCTGTCTTTGAGTACTGTTTTCACTGTCCCGGTTACCTCTTTGCTAACATTCTCTTCAGAGCTGCAGTGAAACCAGGAACCATGTGGAGAAGGCACCCACACTGAAAATGCCTGGAAGGAATGTTGGGGCTTCTTCTCAGTGTCTCTGACATAGGGTTTCACTGTCCCGGGAAAGTCTCTGCTAACACCCTGCAGAGCGCAGTGCCCAATATACAGAAACGTCTTGCGGTATCTCCTACAGGGAAAGTGCCAGGAGGAATTGTGGAGCTTGGTCTCAGTGTCTCTGAGAATTGCTCTGATTATCCGTGTGACCTCTTTGCTAAGACTCTCCAGAGAGCCGTCCTCAAAACCAACACACATCTTGACATATCTCCCACGTTGATCGCAGTGTCTCCAGGAACTGCATTCAAGGAGCCAGGAACTTTTCTGCCCACACTGTCCGGGGACAGTTCCTTAAAACCAATCTCCGTCCTGCTGTATCTCCCACATGGAAAATGCCAGGAGGGAGAAGTGGGGATTATGTTTAGACTTTCTCAGAACTGCTTCAAATCAACTAGATATCTTTGTGCTGTAAATCTCCCAACAGCCAAACGCAAAAGCAGCAAACATCTCGCTGTGTGTCCCACATCCAAAGTGCCAAGAGAGAGCTTGCTCTCCCTGTCTTTGAGTACTGTTTTCACTGTCCCGGTTACCTCTTTGCTAACATTCTCTTCAGAGCTGCAGTGAAACCAGGAACCATGTGGAGAAGGCACCCACACTGAAAATGCCTGGAAGGAATGTTGGGGCTTCTTCTCAGTGTCTCTGACATAGGGTTTCACTGTCCCGGGAAAGTCTCTGCTAACACCCTGCAGAGCGCAGTGCCCAATATACAGAAACGTCTTGCGGTATCTCCTACAGGGAAAGTGCCAGGAGGAATTGTGGAGCTTGGTCTCAGTGTCTCTGAGAATTGCTCTGATTATCCGTGTGACCTCTTTGCTAAGACTCTCCAGAGAGCCGTCCTCAAAACAAACACACATCTTGACATATCTCCCACGTTGATCGCAGTGTCTCCAGGAACGGCATTCAAGGAGCCAGGAACTTTTCTGCCCACACTGTCCGGGGACAGTTCCTTAAAACCAATCTACGTCCTGCTATATCTCCCACATGGAAAATGCCAGGAGGGAGAAGTGGGGATTATGTTTAGACTTTCTCAGAACTGCTTCAAATCAACTAGATATCTTTGTGCTGTAAATCTCCCAACAGCCAAACGCAAAAGCAGCAAACATCTCGCTGTGTGTCCCACATCCAAAGTGCCAAGAGAGAGCTTGCTCTCCCTGTCTTTGAGTACTGTTTTCACTGTCCCGGTTACCTCTTTGCTAACATTCTCTTCAGAGCTGCAGTGAAACCAGGAACCATGTGGAGAAGGCACCCACACTGAAAATGCCTGGAAGGAACGTTGGGGCTTCTTCTCAGTGCCTCTGCCATAGGGTTTCACTGTCCCGGGAAAGTCTCTGCTAACACCCTGCAGAGCGCAGTGCCCAATATACAGAAACGTCTTGCGGTATCTCCTCCAGGGAAAGTGCCAGGAGGAATTGTGGAGCTTGGTCTCAGTGTCTCTGAGAATTGCTCTGATTATCCGTGTGACCTCTTTGCTAAGACTCTGCAGAGAGCCGTCCTCAAACCAAACACACATCTTGACATATCTCCCACGTTGATCGCAGTGTCTCCAGGAACGGCATTCAAGGAGCCAGGAACTTTTCTGCCCACACTGTGCGGGGACAGTTCCTTAAAACCAATCTACGTCCTGCTATATCTCCCACATGGAAAATGCCAGGAGGGAGAAGTGGGGATTATGTTTAGACTTTCTCAGAACTGCTTCAAATCAACTAGATATCTTTGTGCTGTAAATCTCCCAACAGCCAAACGCAAAAGCAGCAAACATCTCGCTGTGTGTCCCACATCCAAAGTGCCAAGAGAGAGCTTGCTCTCCCTGTCTTTGAGTACTGTTTTCACTGTCCCGGTTACCTCTTTGCTAACATTCTCTTCAGAGCTGCAGTGAAACCAGGAACCATGTGGAGAAGGCACCCACACTGAAAATGCCTGGAAGGAATGTTGGGGCTTCTTCTCAGTGTCTCTGACATAGGGTTTCACTGTCCCGGGAAAGTCTCTGCTAACACCCTGCAGAGCGCAGTGCCCAATATACAGAAACGTCTTGCGGTATCTCCTACAGGGAAAGTGCCAGGAGGAATTGTGGAGCTTGGTCTCAGTGTCTCTGAGAATTGCTCTGATTATCCGTGTGACCTCTTTGCTAAGACTCTCCAGAGAGCCGTCCTCAAAACCAACACACATCTTGACATATCTCCCACGTTGATCGCAGTGTCTCCAGGAACTGCATTCAAGGAGCCAGGAACTTTTCTGCCCACACTGTCCGGGGACAGTTCCTTAAAACCAATCTCCGTCCTGCTGTATCTCCCACATGGAAAATGCCAGGAGGGAGAAGTGGGGATTATGTTTAGACTTTCTCAGAACTGCTTCAAATCAACTAGATATCTTTGTGCTGTAAATCTCCCAACAGCCAAACGCAAAAGCAGCAAACATCTCGCTGTGTGTCCCACATCCAAAGTGCCAAGAGAGAGCTTGCTCTCCCTGTCTTTGAGTACTGTTTTCACTGTCCCGGTTACCTCTTTGCTAACATTCTCTTCAGAGCTGCAGTGAAACCAGGAACCATGTGGAGAAGGCACCCACACTGAAAATGCCTGGAAGGAATGTTGGGGCTTCTTCTCAGTGTCTCTGACATAGGGTTTCACTGTCCCGGGAAAGTCTCTGCTAACACCCTGCAGAGCGCAGTGCCCAATATACAGAAACGTCTTGCGGTATCTCCTACAGGGAAAGTGCCAGGAGGAATTGTGGAGCTTGGTCTCAGTGTCTCTGAGAATTGCTCTGATTATCCGTGTGACCTCTTTGCTAAGACTCTCCAGAGAGCCGTCCTCAAAACAAACACACATCTTGACATATCTCCCACGTTGATCGCAGTGTCTCCAGGAACGGCATTCAAGGAGCCAGGAACTTTTCTGCCCACACTGTCCGGGGACAGTTCCTTAAAACCAATCTCCGTCCTGCTGTATCTCCCACATGGAAAATGCCAGGAGGGAGAAGTGGGGATTATGTTTAGACTTTCTCAGAACTGCTTCAAATCAACTAGATATCTTTGTGCTGTAAATCTCCCAACAGCCAAACGCAAAAGCAGCAAAAATCTCGCTGTGTGTCCCACATCCAAAGTGCCAAGAGAGAGCTTGCTCTCCCTGTCTTTGAGTACTGTTTTCACTGTCCCGGTTACCTCTTTGCTAACATTCTCTTCAGAGCTGCAGTGAAACCAGGAACCATGTGGAGAAGGCACCCACACTGAAAATGCCTGGAAGGAACGTTGGGGCTTCTTCTCAGTGCCTCTGCCATAGGGTTTCACTGTCCCGGGAAAGTCTCTGCTAACACCCTGCAGAGCGCAGTGCCCAATATACAGAAACGTCTTGCGGTATCTCCTACAGGGAAAGTGCCAGGAGGAATTGTGGAGCTTGGTCTCAGTGTCTCTGAGAATTGCTCTGATTATCCGTGTGACCTCTTTGCTAAGACTCTCCAGAGAGCCGTCCTCAAAACAAACACACATCTTGACATATCTCCCACGTTGATCGCAGTGTCTCCAGGAACGGCATTCAAGGAGCCAGGAACTTTTCTGCCCACACTGTGCGGGGACAGTTCCTTAAAACCAATCTCCGTCCTGCTGTATCTCCCACATGGAAAATGCCAGGAGGGAGAAGTGGGGATTATGTTTAGACTTTCTCAGAACTGCTTCAAATCAACTAGATATCTTTGTGCTGTAAATCTCCCAACAGCCAAACGCAAAAGCAGCAAACATCTCGCTGTGTGTCCCACATCCAAAGTGCCAAGAGAGAGCTTGCTCTCCCTGTCTTTGAGTACTGTTTTCACTGTCCCGGTTACCTCTTTGCTAACATTCTCTTCAGAGCTGCAGTGAAACCAGGAACCATGTGGAGAAGGCACCCACACTGAAAATGCCTGGAAGGAACGTTGGGGCTTCTTCTCAGTGCCTCTGCCATAGGGTTTCACTGTCCCGGGAAAGTCTCTGCTAACACCCTGCAGAGCGCAGTGCCCAATATACAGAAACGTCTTGCGGTATCTCCTACAGGGAAAGGGCCAGGAGGAATTGTGGAGCTTGGTCTCAGTGTCTCTGAGAATTGCTCTGATTATCCGTGTGACCTCTTTGCTAAGACTCTCCAGAGAGCCGTCCTCAAACCAAACACACATCTTGACATATCTCCCACGTTGATCGCAGTGTCTCCAGGAACGGCATTCAAGGAGCCAGGAACTTTTCTGCCCACACTGTCCGGGGACAGTTCCGTAAAACCAATCTACGTCCTGCTATATCTCCCACATGGAAAATGCCAGGAGGGAGAAGTGGGGATTATGTTTAGACTTTCTCAGAACTGCTTCAAATCAACTAGATATCTTTGTGCTGTAAATCTCCCAACAGCCAAACGCAAAAGCAGCAAACATCTCGCTGTGTGTCCCACATCCAAAGTGCCAAGAGAGAGCTTGCTCTCCCTGTCTTTGAGTACTGTTTTCACTGTCCCGGTTACCTCTTTGCTAACATTCTCTTCAGAGCTGCAGTGAAACCAGGAACCATGTGGAGAAGGCACCCACACTGAAAATGCCTGGAAGGAACGTTGGGGCTTCTTCTCAGTGCCTCTGACATAGGGTTTCACTGTCCCGGGAAAGTCTCTGCTAACACCCTGCAGAGCGCAGTGCCCAATATACAGAAACGTCTTGCGGTATCTCCTACAGGGAAAGTGCCAGGAGGAATTGTGGAGCTTGGTCTCAGTGTCTCTGAGAATTGCTCTGATTATCTGTGTGACCTCTTTGCTAAGACTCTCCAGAGAGCCGTCCTCAAACCAAACACACATCTTGACATATCTCCCACGTTGATCGCAGTGTCTCCAGGAACGGCATTCAAGGAGCCAGGAACTTTTCTGCCCACACTGTCCGGGGACAGTTCCGTAAAACCAATCTACGTCCTGCTATATCTCCCACATGGAAAATGCCAGGAGGGAGAAGTGGGGATTATGTTTAGACTTTCTCAGAACTGCTTCAAATCAACTAGATATCTTTGTGCTGTAAATCTCCCAACAGCCAAACGCAAAAGCAGCAAACATCTCGCTGTGTGTCCCACATCCAAAGTGCCAAGAGAGAGCTTGCTCTCCCTGTCTTTGAGTACTGTTTTCACTGTCCCGGTTACCTCTTTGCTAACATTCTCTTCAGAGCTGCAGTGAAACCAGGAACCATGTGGAGAAGGCACCCACACTGAAAATGCCTGGAAGGAACGTTGGGGCTTCTTCTCAGTGCCTCTGACATAGGGTTTCACTGTCCCGGGAAAGTCTCTGCTAACACCCTGCAGAGCGCAGTGCCCAATATACAGAAACGTCTTGCGGTATCTCCTACAGGGAAAGTGCCAGGAGGAATTGTGGAGCTTGGTCTCAGTGTCTCTGAGAATTGCTCTGATTATCCGTGTGACCTCTTTGCTAAGACTCTCCAGAGAGCCGTCCTCAAACCAAACACACATCTTGACATATCTCCCACGTTGATCGCAGTGTCTCCAGGAACGGCATTCAAGGAGCCAGGAACTTTTCTGCCCACACTGTCCGGGGACAGTTCCGTAAAACCAATCTACGTCCTGCTATATCTCCCACATGGAAAATGCCAGGAGGGAGAAGTGGGGATTATGTTTAGACTTTCTCAGAACTGCTTCAAATCAACTAGATATCTTTGTGCTGTAAATCTCCCAACAGCCAAACGCAAAAGCAGCAAACATCTCGCTGTGTGTCCCACATCCAAAGTGCCAAGAGAGAGCTTGCTCTCCCTGTCTTTGAGTACTGTTTTCACTGTCCCGGTTACCTCTTTGCTAACATTCTCTTCAGAGCTGCAGTGAAACCAGGAACCATGTGGAGAAGGCACCCACACTGAAAATGCCTGGAAGGAATGTTGGGGCTTCTTCTCAGTGTCTCTGACATAGGGTTTCACTGTCCCGGGAAAGTCTCTGCTAACACCCTGCAGAGCGCAGTGCCCAATATACAGAAACGTCTTGCGGTATCTCCTACAGGGAAAGTGCCAGGAGGAATTGTGGAGCTTGGTCTCAGTGTCTCTGAGAATTGCTCTGATTATCCGTGTGACCTCTTTGCTAAGACTCTCCAGAGAGCCGTCCTCAAAACCAACACACATCTTGACATATCTCCCACGTTGATCGCAGTGTCTCCAGGAACGGCATTCAAGGAGCCAGGAACTTTTCTGCCCACACTGTCCGGGGACAGTTCCTTAAAACCAATCTCCGTCCTGCTGTATCTCCCACATGGAAAATGCCAGGAGGGAGAAGTGGGGATTATGTTTAGACTTTCTCAGAACTGCTTCAAATCAACTAGATATCTTTGTGCTGTAAATCTCCCAACAGCCAAACGCAAAAGCAGCAAACATCTCGCTGTGTGTCCCACATCCAAAGTGCCAAGAGAGAGCTTGCTCTCCCTGTCTTTGAGTACTGTTTTCACTGTCCCGGTTACCTCTTTGCTAACATTCTCTTCAGAGCTGCAGTGAAACCAGGAACCATGTGGAGAAGGCACCCACACTGAAAATGCCTGGAAGGAACGTTGGGGCTTCTTCTCAGTGCCTCTGCCATAGGGTTTCACTGTCCCGGGAAAGTCTCTGCTAACACCCTGCAGAGCGCAGTGCCCAATATACAGAAACGTCTTGCGGTATCTCCTACAGGGAAAGTGCCAGGAGGAATTGTGGAGCTTGGTCTCAGTGTCTCTGAGAATTGCTCTGATTATCCGTGTGACCTCTTTGCTAAGACTCTCCAGAGAGCCGTCCTCAAACCAAACACACATCTTGACATATCTCCCACGTTGATCGCAGTGTCTCCAGGAACGGCATTCAAGGAGCCAGGAACTTTTCTGCCCACACTGTCCGGGGACAGTTCCGTAAAACCAATCTACGTCCTGCTATATCTCCCACATGGAAAATGCCAGGAGGGAGAAGTGGGGATTATGTTTAGACTTTCTCAGAACTGCTTCAAATCAACTAGATATCTTTGTGCTGTAAATCTCCCAACAGCCAAACGCAAAAGCAGCAAACATCTCGCTGTGTGTCCCACATCCAAAGTGCCAAGAGAGAGCTTGCTCTCCCTGTCTTTGAGTACTGTTTTCACTGTCCCGGTTACCTCTTTGCTAACATTCTCTTCAGAGCTGCAGTGAAACCAGGAACCATGTGGAGAAGGCACCCACACTGAAAATGCCTGGAAGGAACGTTGGGGCTTCTTCTCAGTGCCTCTGCCATAGGGTTTCACTGTCCCGGGAAAGTCTCTGCTAACACCCTGCAGAGCGCAGTGCCCAATATATAGAAACGTCTTGCGGTATCTCCTACAGGGAAAGTGCCAGGAGGAATTGTGGAGCTTGGTCTCAGTGTCTCTGAGAATTGCTCTGATTATCCGTGTGACCTCTTTGCTAAGACTCTCCAGAGAGCCGTCCTCAAAACAAACACACATCTTGACATATCTCCCACGTTGATCGCAGTGTCTCCAGGAACGGCATTCAAGGAGCCAGGAACTTTTCTGCCCACACTGTCCGGGGACAGTTCCTTAAAACCAATCTACGTCCTGCTATATCTCCCACATGGAAAATGCCAGGAGGGAGAAGTGGGGATTATGTTTAGACTTTCTCAGAACTGCTTCAAATCAACTAGATATCTTTGTGCTGTAAATCTCCCAACAGCCAAACGCAAAAGCAGCAAACATCTCGCTGTGTGTCCCACATCCAAAGTGCCAAGAGAGAGCTTGCTCTCCCTGTCTTTGAGTACTGTTTTCACTGTCCCGGTTACCTCTTTGCTAACATTCTCTTCAGAGCTGCAGTGAAACCAGGAACCATGTGGAGAAGGCACCCACACTGAAAATGCCTGGAAGGAACGTTGGGGCTTCTTCTCAGTGCCTCTGCCATAGGGTTTCACTGTCCCGGGAAAGTCTCTGCTAACACCCTGCAGAGCGCAGTGCCCAATATACAGAAACGTCTTGCGGTATCTCCTCCAGGGAAAGTGCCAGGAGGAATTGTGGAGCTTGGTCTCAGTGTCTCTGAGAATTGCTCTGATTATCCGTGTGACCTCTTTGCTAAGACTCTGCAGAGAGCCGTCCTCAAACCAAACACACATCTTGACATATCTCCCACGTTGATCGCAGTGTCTCCAGGAACGGCATTCAAGGAGCCAGGAACTTTTCTGCCCACACTGTCCGGGGACAGTTCCTTAAAACCAATCTACGTCCTGCTATATCTCCCACATGGAAAATGCCAGGAGGGAGAAGTGGGGATTATGTTTAGACTTTCTCAGAACTGCTTCAAATCAACTAGATATCTTTGTGCTGTAAATCTCCCAACAGCCAAACGCAAAAGCAGCAAACATCTCGCTGTGTGTCCCACATCCAAAGTGCCAAGAGAGAGCTTGCTCTCCCTGTCTTTGAGTACTGTTTTCACTGTCCCGGTTACCTCTTTGCTAACATTCTCTTCAGAGCTGCAGTGAAACCAGGAACCATGTGGAGAAGGCACCCACACTGAAAATGCCTGGAAGGAATGTTGGGGCTTCTTCTCAGTGTCTCTGACATAGGGTTTCACTGTCCCGGGAAAGTCTCTGCTAACACCCTGCAGAGCGCAGTGCCCAATATACAGAAACGTCTTGCGGTATCTCCTACAGGGAAAGTGCCAGGAGGAATTGTGGAGCTTGGTCTCAGTGTCTCTGAGAATTGCTCTGATTATCCGTGTGACCTCTTTGCTAAGACTCTCCAGAGAGCCGTCCTCAAAACCAACACACATCTTGACATATCTCCCACGTTGATCGCAGTGTCTCCAGGAACTGCATTCAAGGAGCCAGGAACTTTTCTGCCCACACTGTCCGGGGACAGTTCCTTAAAACCAATCTCCGTCCTGCTGTATCTCCCACATGGAAAATGCCAGGAGGGAGAAGTGGGGATTATGTTTAGACTTTCTCAGAACTGCTTCAAATCAACTAGATATCTTTGTGCTGTAAATCTCCCAACAGCCAAACGCAAAAGCAGCAAACATCTCGCTGTGTGTCCCACATCCAAAGTGCCAAGAGAGAGCTTGCTCTCCCTGTCTTTGAGTACTGTTTTCACTGTCCCGGTTACCTCTTTGCTAACATTCTCTTCAGAGCTGCAGTGAAACCAGGAACCATGTGGAGAAGGCACCCACACTGAAAATGCCTGGAAGGAATGTTGGGGCTTCTTCTCAGTGTCTCTGACATAGGGTTTCACTGTCCCGGGAAAGTCTCTGCTAACACCCTGCAGAGCGCAGTGCCCAATATACAGAAACGTCTTGCGGTATCTCCTACAGGGAAAGTGCCAGGAGGAATTGTGGAGCTTGGTCTCAGTGTCTCTGAGAATTGCTCTGATTATCCGTGTGACCTCTTTGCTAAGACTCTCCAGAGAGCCGTCCTCAAAACAAACACACATCTTGACATATCTCCCACGTTGATCGCAGTGTCTCCAGGAACGGCATTGAAGGAGCCAGGAACTTTTCTGCCCACACTGTCCGGGGACAGTTCCTTAAAACCAATCTCCGTCCTGCTGTATCTCCCACATGGAAAATGCCAGGAGGGAGAAGTGGGGATTATGTTTAGACTTTCTCAGAACTGCTTCAAATCAACTAGATATCTTTGTGCTGTAAATCTCCCAACAGCCAAACGCAAAAGCAGCAAACATCTCGCTGTGTGTCCCACATCCAAAGTGCCAAGAGAGAGCTTGCTCTCCCTGTCTTTGAGTACTGTTTTCACTGTCCCGGTTACCTCTTTGCTAACATTCTCTTCAGAGCTGCAGTGAAACCAGGAACCATGTGGAGAAGGCACCCACACTGAAAATGCCTGGAAGGAACGTTGGGGCTTCTTCTCAGTGCCTCTGCCATAGGGTTTCACTGTCCCGGGAAAGTCTCTGCTAACACCCTGCAGAGCGCAGTGCCCAATATACAGAAACGTCTTGCGGTATCTCCTCCAGGGAAAGTGCCAGGAGGAATTGTGGAGCTTGGTCTCAGTGTCTCTGAGAATTGCTCTGATTATCCGTGTGACCTCTTTGCTAAGACTCTGCAGAGAGCCGTCCTCAAACCAAACACACATCTTGACATATCTCCCACGTTGATCGCAGTGTCTCCAGGAACGGCATTCAAGGAGCCAGGAACTTTTCTGCCCACACTGTCCGGGGACAGTTCCTTAAAACCAATCTACGTCCTGCTATATCTCCCACATGGAAAATGCCAGGAGGGAGAAGTGGGGATTATGTTTAGACTTTCTCAGAACTGCTTCAAATCAACTAGATATCTTTGTGCTGTAAATCTCCCAACAGCCAAACGCAAAAGCAGCAAACATCTCGCTGTGTGTCCCACATCCAAAGTGCCAAGAGAGAGCTTGCTCTCCCTGTCTTTGAGTACTGTTTTCACTGTCCCGGTTACCTCTTTGCTAACATTCTCTTCAGAGCTGCAGTGAAACCAGGAACCATGTGGAGAAGGCACCCACACTGAAAATGCCTGGAAGGAATGTTGGGGCTTCTTCTCAGTGTCTCTGACATAGGGTTTCACTGTCCCGGGAAAGTCTCTGCTAACACCCTGCAGAGCGCAGTGCCCAATATACAGAAACGTCTTGCGGTATCTCCTACAGGGAAAGTGCCAGGAGGAATTGTGGAGCTTGGTCTCAGTGTCTCTGAGAATTGCTCTGATTATCCGTGTGACCTCTTTGCTAAGACTCTCCAGAGAGCCGTCCTCAAAACCAACACACATCTTGACATATCTCCCACGTTGATCGCAGTGTCTCCAGGAACTGCATTCAAGGAGCCAGGAACTTTTCTGCCCACACTGTCCGGGGACAGTTCCTTAAAACCAATCTCCGTCCTGCTGTATCTCCCACATGGAAAATGCCAGGAGGGAGAAGTGGGGATTATGTTTAGACTTTCTCAGAACTGCTTCAAATCAACTAGATATCTTTGTGCTGTAAATCTCCCAACAGCCAAACGCAAAAGCAGCAAACATCTCGCTGTGTGTCCCACATCCAAAGTGCCAAGAGAGAGCTTGCTCTCCCTGTCTTTGAGTACTGTTTTCACTGTCCCGGTTACCTCTTTGCTAACATTCTCTTCAGAGCTGCAGTGAAACCAGGAACCATGTGGAGAAGGCACCCACACTGAAAATGCCTGGAAGGAATGTTGGGGCTTCTTCTCAGTGTCTCTGACATAGGGTTTCACTGTCCCGGGAAAGTCTCTGCTAACACCCTGCAGAGCGCAGTGCCCAATATACAGAAACGTCTTGCGGTATCTCCTACAGGGAAAGTGCCAGGAGGAATTGTGGAGCTTGGTCTCAGTGTCTCTGAGAATTGCTCTGATTATCCGTGTGACCTCTTTGCTAAGACTCTCCAGAGAGCCGTCCTCAAAACAAACACACATCTTGACATATCTCCCACGTTGATCGCAGTGTCTCCAGGAACGGCATTGAAGGAGCCAGGAACTTTTCTGCCCACACTGTCCGGGGACAGTTCCTTAAAACCAATCTCCGTCCTGCTGTATCTCCCACATGGAAAATGCCAGGAGGGAGAAGTGGGGATTATGTTTAGACTTTCTCAGAACTGCTTCAAATCAACTAGATATCTTTGTGCTGTAAATCTCCCAACAGCCAAACGCAAAAGCAGCAAACATCTCGCTGTGTGTCCCACATCCAAAGTGCCAAGAGAGAGCTTGCTCTCCCTGTCTTTGAGTACTGTTTTCACTGTCCCGGTTACCTCTTTGCTAACATTCTCTTCAGAGCTGCAGTGAAACCAGGAACCATGTGGAGAAGGCACCCACACTGAAAATGCCTGGAAGGAACGTTGGGGCTTCTTCTCAGTGCCTCTGCCATAGGGTTTCACTGTCCCGGGAAAGTCTCTGCTAACACCCTGCAGAGCGCAGTGCCCAATATACAGAAACGTCTTGCGGTATCTCCTACAGGGAAAGTGCCAGGAGGAATTGTGGAGCTTGGTCTCAGTGTCTCTGAGAATTGCTCTGATTATCCGTGTGACCTCTTTGCTAAGACTCTCCAGAGAGCCGTCCTCAAAACCAACACACATCTTGACATATCTCCCACGTTGATCGCAGTGTCTCCAGGAACGGCATTCAAGGAGCCAGGAACTTTTCTGCCCACACTGTGCGGGGACAGTTCCTTAAAACCAATCTCCGTCCTGCTGTATCTCCCACATGGAAAATGCCAGGAGGGAGAAGTGGGGATTATGTTTAGACTTTCTCAGAACTGCTTCAAATCAACTAGATATCTTTGTGCTGTAAATCTCCCAACAGCCAAACGCAAAAGCAGCAAACATCTCGCTGTGTGTCCCACATCCAAAGTGCCAAGAGAGAGCTTGCTCTCCCTGTCTTTGAGTACTGTTTTCACTGTCCCGGTTACCTCTTTGCTAACATTCTCTTCAGAGCTGCAGTGAAACCAGGAACCATGTGGAGAAGGCACCCACACTGAAAATGCCTGGAAGGAACGTTGGGGCTTCTTCTCAGTGTCTCTGACATAGGGTTTCACTGTCCCGGGAAAGTCTCTGCTAACACCCTGCAGAGCGCAGTGCCCAATATACAGAAACGTCTTGCGGTATCTCCTACAGGGAAAGGGCCAGGAGGAATTGTGGAGCTTGTTCTCAGTGTCTCTGAGAATTGCTCTGATTATCCGTGTGACCTCTTTGCTAAGACTCTCCAGAGAGCCGTCCTCAAACCAAACACACATCTTGACATATCTCCCACGTTGATCGCAGTGTCTCCAGGAACGGCATTCAAGGAGCCAGGAACTTTTCTGCCCACACTGTGCGGGGACAGTTCCTTAAAACCAATCTCCGTCCTGCTGTATCTCCCACATGGAAAATGCCAGGAGGGAGAAGTGGGGATTATGTTTAGACTTTCTCAGAACTGCTTCAAATCAACTAGATATCTTTGTGCTGTAAATCTCCCAACAGCCAAACGCAAAAGCAGCAAACATCTCGCTGTGTGTCCCACATCCAAAGTGCCAAGAGAGAGCTTGCTCTCCCTGTCTTTGAGTACTGTTTTCACTGTCCCGGTTACCTCTTTGCTAACATTCTCTTCAGAGCTGCAGTGAAACCAGGAACCATGTGGAGAAGGCACCCACACTGAAAATGCCTGGAAGGAACGTTGGGGCTTCTTCTCAGTGCCTCTGCCATAGGGTTTCACTGTCCCGGGAAAGTCTCTGCTAACACCCTGCAGAGCGCAGTGCCCAATATACAGAAACGTCTTGCGGTATCTCCTACAGGGAAAGTGCCAGGAGGAATTGTGGAGCTTGTTCTCAGTGTCTCTGAGAATTGCTCTGATTATCCGTGTGACCTCTTTGCTAAGACTCTCCAGAGAGCCGTCCTCAAACCAAACACACATCTTGACATATCTCCCACGTTGATCGCAGTGTCTCCAGGAACGGCATTCAAGGAGCCAGGAACTTTTCTGCCCACACTGTCCGGGGACAGTTCCTTAAAACCAATCTCCGTCCTGCTGTATCTCCCACATGGAAAATGCCAGGAGGGAGAAGTGGGGATTATGTTTAGACTTTCTCAGAACTGCTTCAAATCAACTAGATATCTTTGTGCTGTAAATCTCCCAACAGCCAAACGCAAAAGCAGCAAACATCTCGCTGTGTGTCCCACATCCAAAGTGCCAAGAGAGAGCTTGCTCTCCCTGTCTTTGAGTACTGTTTTCACTGTCCCGGTTACCTCTTTGCTAACATTCTCTTCAGAGCTGCAGTGAAACCAGGAACCATGTGGAGAAGGCACCCACACTGAAAATGCCTGGAAGGAATGTTGGGGCTTCTTCTCAGTGTCTCTGACATAGGGTTTCACTGTCCCGGGAAAGTCTCTGCTAACACCCTGCAGAGCGCAGTGCCCAATATACAGAGACGTCTTGCGGTATCTCCTACAGGGAAAGTGCCAGGAGGAATTGTGGAGCTTGGTCTCAGTGTCTCTGAGAATTGCTCTGATTATCCGTGTGACCTCTTTGCTAAGACTCTCCAGAGAGCCGTCCTCAAACCAAACACACATCTTGACATATCTCCCACGTTGATCGCAGTGTCTCCAGGAACGGCATTCAAGGAGCCAGGAACTTTTCTGCCCACACTGTGCGGGGACAGTTCCTTAAAACCAATCTCCGTCCTGCTGTATCTCCCACATGGAAAATGCCAGGAGGGAGAAGTGGGGATTATGTTTAGACTTTCTCAGAACTGCTTCAAATCAACTAGATATCTTTGTGCTGTAAATCTCCCAACAGCCAAACGCAAAAGCAGCAAACATCTCGCTGTGTGTCCCACATCCAAAGTGCCAAGAGAGAGCTTGCTCTCCCTGTCTTTGAGTACTGTTTTCACTGTCCCGGTTACCTCTTTGCTAACATTCTCTTCAGAGCTGCAGTGAAACCAGGAACCATGTGGAGAAGGCACCCACACTGAAAATGCCTGGAAGGAACGTTGGGGCTTCTTCTCAGTGTCTCTGACATAGGGTTTCACTGTCCCGGGAAAGTCTCTGCTAACACCCTGCAGAGCGCAGTGCCCAATATACAGAAACGTCTTGCGGTATCTCCTACAGGGAAAGGGCCAGGAGGAATTGTGGAGCTTGTTCTCAGTGTCTCTGAGAATTGCTCTGATTATCCGTGTGACCTCTTTGCTAAGACTCTCCAGAGAGCCGTCCTCAAACCAAACACACATCTTGACATATCTCCCACGTTGATCGCAGTGTCTCCAGGAACGGCATTCAAGGAGCCAGGAACTTTTCTGCCCACACTGTGTGGGGACAGTTCCTTAAAACCAATCTCCGTCCTGCTGTATCTCCCACATGGAAAATGCCAGGAGGGAGAAGTGGGGATTATGTTTAGACTTTCTCAGAACTGCTTCAAATCAACTAGATATCTTTGTGCTGTAAATCTCCCAACAGCCAAACGCAAAAGCAGCAAACATCTCGCTGTGTGTCCCACATCCAAAGTGCCAAGAGAGAGCTTGCTCTCCCTGTCTTTGAGTACTGTTTTCACTGTCCCGGTTACCTCTTTGCTAACATTCTCTTCAGAGCTGCAGTGAAACCAGGAACCATGTGGAGAAGGCACCCACACTGAAAATGCCTGGAAGGAATGTTGGGGCTTCTTCTCAGTGTCTCTGACATAGGGTTTCACTGTCCCGGGAAAGTCTCTGCTAACACCCTGCAGAGCGCAGTGCCCAATATACAGAGACGTCTTGCGGTATCTCCTACAGGGAAAGTGCCAGGAGGAATTGTGGAGCTTGGTCTCAGTGTCTCTGAGAATTGCTCTGATTATCCGTGTGACCTCTTTGCTAAGACTCTCCAGAGAGCCGTCCTCAAACCAAACACACATCTTGACATATCTCCCACGTTGATCGCAGTGTCTCCAGGAACGGCATTCAAGGAGCCAGGAACTTTTCTGCCCACACTGTCCGGGGACAGTTCCTTAAAACCAATCTCCGTCCTGCTGTATCTCCCACATGGAAAATGCCAGGAGGGAGAAGTGGGGATTATGTTTAGACTTTCTCAGAACTGCTTCAAATCAACTAGATATCTTTGTGCTGTAAATCTCCCAACAGCCAAACGCAAAAGCAGCAAACATCTCGCTGTGTGTCCCACATCGAAAGTGCCAAGAGAGAGCTTGCTCTCCCTGTCTTTGAGTACTGTTTTCACTGTCCCGGTTACCTCTTTGCTAACATTCTCTTCAGAGCTGCAGTGAAACCAGGAACCATGTGGAGAAGGCACCCACACTGAAAATGCCTGGAAGGAATGTTGGGGCTTCTTCTCAGTGTCTCTGACATAGGGTTTCACTGTCCCGGGAAAGTCTCTGCTAACACCCTGCAGAGCGCAGTGCCCAATATACAGAAACGTCTTGCGGTATCTCCTACAGGGAAAGGGCCAGGAGGAATTGTGGAGCTTGGTCTCAGTGTCTCTGAGAATTGCTCTGATTATCCGTGTGACCTCTTTGCTAAGACTCTCCAGAGAGCCGTCCTCAAACCAAACACACATCTTGACATATCTCCCACGTTGATCGCAGTGTCTCCAGGAACGGCATTCAAGGAGCCAGGAACTTTTCTGCCCACACTGTCCGGGGACAGTTCCTTAAAACCAATCTCCGTCCTGCTGTATCTCCCACATGGAAAATGCCAGGAGGGAGAAGTGGGGATTATGTTTAGACTTTCTCAGAACTGCTTCAAATCAACTAGATATCTTTGTGCTGTAAATCTCCCAACAGCCAAACGCAAAAGCAGCAAACATCTCGCTGTGTGTCCCACATCGAAAGTGCCAAGAGAGAGCTTGCTCTCCCTGTCTTTGAGTACTGTTTTCACTGTCCCGGTTACCTCTTTGCTAACATTCTCTTCAGAGCTGCAGTGAAACCAGGAACCATGTGGAGAAGGCACCCACACTGAAAATGCCTGGAAGGAACGTTGGGGCTTCTTCTCAGTGTCTCTGACATAGGGTTTCACTGTCCCGGGAAAGTCTCTGCTAACACCCTGCAGAGCGCAGTGCCCAATATACAGAAACGTCTTGCGGTATCTCCTACAGGGAAAGTGCCAGGAGGAATTGTGGAGCTTGTTCTCAGTGTCTCTGAGAATTGCTCTGATTATCCGTGTGACCTCTTTGCTAAGACTCTCCAGAGAGCCGTCCTCAAACCAAACACACATCTTGACATATCTCCCACGTTGATCGCAGTGTCTCCAGGAACGGCATTCAAGGAGCCAGGAACTTTTCTGCCCACACTGTGCGGGGACAGTTCCTTTACACCAATCTCCGTCCTGCTGTATCTCCCACATGGAAAATGCCAGGAGGGAGAAGTGGGGATTATGTTTAGACTTTCTCAGAACTGCTTCAAATCAACTAGATATCTTTGTGCTGTAAATCTCCCAACAGCCAAACGCAAAAGCAGCAAACATCTCGCTGTGTGTCCCACATCCAAAGTGCCAAGAGAGAGCTTGCTCTCCCTGTCTTTGAGTACTGTTTTCACTGTCCCGGTTACCTCTTTGCTAACATTCTCTTCAGAGCTGCAGTGAAACCAGGAACCATGTGGAGAAGGCACCCACACTGAAAATGCCTGGAAGGAACGTTGGGGCTTCTTCTCAGTGCCTCTGCCATAGGGTTTCACTGTCCCGGGAAAGTCTCTGCTAACACCCTGCAGAGCGCAGTGCCCAATATACAGAAACGTCTTGCGGTATCTCCTCCAGGGAAAGTGCCAGGAGGAATTGTGGAGCTTGTTCTCAGTGTCTCTGAGAATTGCTCTGATTATCCGTGTGACCTCTTTGCTAAGACTCTCCAGAGAGCCGTCCTCAAAACAAACACACATCTTGACATATCTCCCACGTTGATCGCAGTGTCTCCAGGAACGGCATTCAAGGAGCCAGGAACTTTTCTGCCCACACTGTGCGGGGACAGTTCCTTAAAACCAATCTCCGTCCTGCTGTATCTCCCACATGGAAAATGCCAGGAGGGAGAAGTGGGGATTATGTTTAGACTTTCTCAGAACTGCTTCAAATCAACTAGATAGCTTTGTGCTGTAAATCTCCCAACAGCCAAACGCAAAAGCAGCAAACATCTCGCTGTGTGTCCCACATCCAAAGTGCCAAGAGAGAGCTTGCTCTCCCTGTCTTTGAGTACTGTTTTCACTGTCCCGGTTACCTCTTTGCTAACATTCTCTTCAGAGCTGCAGTGAAACCAGGAACCATGTGGAGAAGGCACCCACACTGAAAATGCCTGGAAGGAACGTTGGGGCTTCTTCTCAGTGCCTCTGCCATAGGGTTTCACTGTCCCGGGAAAGTCTCTGCTAACACCCTGCAGAGCGCAGTGCCCAATATACAGAAACGTCTTGCGGTATCTCCTACAGGGAAAGTGCCAGGAGGAATTGTGGAGCTTGTTCTCAGTGTCTCTGAGAATTGCTCTGATTATCCGTGTGACCTCTTTGCTAAGACTCTCCAGAGAGCCGTCCTCAAACCAAACACACATCTTGACATATCTCCCACGTTGATCGCAGTGTCTCCAGGAACGGCATTCAAGGAGCCAGGAACTTTTCTGCCCACACTGTCCGGGGACAGTTCCTTAAAACCAATCTCCGTCCTGCTGTATCTCCCACATGGAAAATGCCAGGAGGGAGAAGTGGGGATTATGTTTAGACTTTCTCAGAACTGCTTCAAATCAACTAGATAGCTTTGTGCTGTAAATCTCCCAACAGCCAAACGCAAAAGCAGCAAACATCTCGCTGTGTGTCCCACATCCAAAGTGCCAAGAGAGAGCTTGCTCTCCCTGTCTTTGAGTACTGTTTTCACTGTCCCGGTTACCTCTTTGCTAACATTCTCTTCAGAGCTGCAGTGAAACCAGGAACCATGTGGAGAAGGCACCCACACTGAAAATGCCTGGAAGGAATGTTGGGGCTTCTTCTCAGTGTCTCTGACATAGGGTTTCACTGTCCCGGGAAAGTCTCTGCTAACACCCTGCAGAGCGCAGTGCCCAATATACAGAGACGTCTTGCGGTATCTCCTACAGGGAAAGTGCCAGGAGGAATTGTGGAGCTTGGTCTCAGTGTCTCTGAGAATTGCTCTGATTATCCGTGTGACCTCTTTGCTAAGACTCTCCAGAGAGCCGTCCTCAAACCAAACACACATCTTGACATATCTCCCACGTTGATCGCAGTGTCTCCAGGAACGGCATTCAAGGAGCCAGGAACTTTTCTGCCCACACTGTCCGGGGACAGTTCCTTAAAACCAATCTCCGTCCTGCTGTATCTCCCACATGGAAAATGCCAGGAGGGAGAAGTGGGGATTATGTTTAGACTTTCTCAGAACTGCTTCAAATCAACTAGATATCTTTGTGCTGTAAATCTCCCAACAGCCAAACGCAAAAGCAGCAAACATCTCGCTGTGTGTCCCACATCCAAAGTGCCAAGAGAGAGCTTGCTCTCCCTGTCTTTGAGTACTGTTTTCACTGTCCCGGTTACCTCTTTGCTAACATTCTCTTCAGAGCTGCAGTGAAACCAGGAACCATGTGGAGAAGGCACCCACACTGAAAATGCCTGGAAGGAATGTTGGGGCTTCTTCTCAGTGTCTCTGACATAGGGTTTCACTGTCCCGGGAAAGTCTCTGCTAACACCCTGCAGAGCGCAGTGCCCAATATACAGAAACGTCTTGCGGTATCTCCTACAGGGAAAGGGCCAGGAGGAATTGTGGAGCTTGGTCTCAGTGTCTCTGAGAATTGCTCTGATTATCCGTGTGACCTCTTTGCTAAGACTCTCCAGAGAGCCGTCCTCAAAACAAACACACATCTTGACATATCTCCCACGTTGATCGCAGTGTCTCCAGGAACGGCATTCAAGGAGCCAGGAACTTTTCTGCCCACACTGTCCGGGGACAGTTCCTTAAAACCAATCTCCGTCCTGCTGTATCTCCCACATGGAAAATGCCAGGAGGGAGAAGTGGGGATTATGTTTAGACTTTCTCAGAACTGCTTCAAATCAACTAGATATCTTTGTGCTGTAAATCTCCCAACAGCCAAACGCAAAAGCAGCAAACATCTCGCTGTGTGTCCCACATCGAAAGTGCCAAGAGAGAGCTTGCTCTCCCTGTCTTTGAGTACTGTTTTCACTGTCCCGGTTACCTCTTTGCTAACATTCTCTTCAGAGCTGCAGTGAAACCAGGAACCATGTGGAGAAGGCACCCACACTGAAAATGCCTGGAAGGAACGTTGGGGCTTCTTCTCAGTGTCTCTGACATAGGGTTTCACTGTCCCGGGAAAGTCTCTGCTAACACCCTGCAGAGCGCAGTGCCCAATATACAGAAACGTCTTGCGGTATCTCCTACAGGGAAAGTGCCAAGAGTAATTGTGGAGCTTGTTCTCAGTGTCTCTGAGAATTGCTCTGATTATCCGTGTGACCTCTTTGCTAAGACTCTCCAGAGAGCCGTCCTCAAACCAAACACACATCTTGACATATCTCCCACGTTGATCGCAGTGTCTCCAGGAACGGCATTCAAGGAGCCAGGAACTTTTCTGCCCACACTGTCCGGGGACAGTTCCTTAAAACCAATCTCCGTCCTGCTGTATCTCCCACATGGAAAATGCCAGGAGGGAGAAGTGAGGATTGTGTTTAGACTTTCTCAGAACTGCTTCAAATCAACTAGATATCTTTGTGCTGTAAATCTCCCAACAGCCAAACGCAAAAGCAGCAAACATCTCGCTGTGTGTCCCACATCCAAAGTGCCAAGAGAGAGCTTGCTCTCCCTGTCTTTGAGTACTGTTTTCACTGTCCCGGTTACCTCTTTGCTAACATTCTCTTCAGAGCTGCAGTGAAACCAGGAACCATGTGGAGAAGGCACCCACACTGAAAATGCCTGGAAGGAACGTTGGGGCTTCTTCTCAGTGTCTCTGACATAGGGTTTCACTGTCCCGGGAAAGTCTCTGCTAACACCCTGCAGAGCGCAGTGCCCAATATACAGAGACGTCTTGCGGTATCTCCTACAGGGAAAGTGCCAGGAGGAATTGTGGAGCTTGGTCTCAGTGTCTCTGAGAATTGCTCTGATTATCCGTGTGACCTCTTTGCTAAGACTCTCCAGAGAGCCGTCCTCAAACCAAACACACATCTTGACATATCTCCCACGTTGATCGCAGTGTCTCCAGGAACGGCATTCAAGGAGCCAGGAACTTTTCTGCCCACACTGTCCGGGGACAGTTCCTTAAAACCAATCTCCGTCCTGCTGTATCTCCCACATGGAAAATGCCAGGAGGGAGAAGTGAGGATTATGTTTAGACTTTCTCAGAACTGCTTCAAATCAACTAGATATCTTTGTGCTGTAAATCTCCCAACAGCCAAACGCAAAAGCAGCAAACATCTCGCTGTGTGTCCCACATCCAAATTGCCAAGAGAGAGCTTGCTCTCCCTGTCTTTGAGTACTGTTTTCACTGTCCCGGTTACCTCTTTGCTAACATTCTCTTCAGAGCTGCAGTGAAACCAGGAACCATGTGGAGAAGGCACCCACACTGAAAATGCCTGGAAGGAATGTTGGGGCTTCTTCTCAGTGTCTCTGACATAGGGTTTCACTGTCCCGGGAAAGTCTCTGCTAACACCCTGCAGAGCGCAGTGCCCAATATACAGAGACGTCTTGCGGTATCTCCTACAGGGAAAGTGCCAGGAGGAATTGTGGAGCTTGTTCTCAGTGTCTCTGAGAATTGCTCTGATTATCCGTGTGACCTCTTTGCTAAGACTCTCCAGAGAGCCGTCCTCAAACCAAACACACATCTTGACATATCTCCCACGTTGATCGCAGTGTCTCCAGGAACGGCATTCAAGGAGCCAGGAACTTTTCTGCCCACACTGTGCGGGGACAGTTCCTTAAAACCAATCTCCGTCCTGCTGTATCTCCCACATGGAAAATGCCAGGAGGGAGAAGTGGGGATTATGTTTAGACTTTCTCAGAACTGCTTCAAATCAACTAGATATCTTTGTGCTGTAAATCTCCCAACAGCCAAACGCAAAAGCAGCAAACATCTCGCTGTGTGTCCCACATCCAAAGTGCCAAGAGAGAGCTTGCTCTCCCTGTCTTTGAGTACTGTTTTCACTGTCCCGGTTACCTCTTTGCTAACATTCTCTTCAGAGCTGCAGTGAAACCAGGAACCATGTGGAGAAGGCACCCACACTGAAAATGCCTGGAAGGAACGTTGGGGCTTCTTCTCAGTGCCTCTGACATAGGGTTTCACTGTCCCGGGAAAGTCTCTGCTAACACCCTGCAGAGCGCAGTGCCCAATATACAGAGACGTCTTGCGGTATCTCCTACAGGGAAAGTGCCAGGAGGAATTGTGGAGCTTGGTCTCAGTGTCTCTGAGAATTGCTCTGATTATCCGTGTGACCTCTTTGCTAAGACTCTCCAGAGAGCCGTCCTCAAACCAAACACACATCTTGACATATCTCCCACGTTGATCGCAGTGTCTCCAGGAACGGCATTGAAGGAGCCAGGAACTTTTCTGCCCACACTGTCCGGGGACAGTTCCTTAAAACCAATCTCCGTCCTGCTGTATCTCCCACATGGAAAATGCCAGGAGGGAGAAGTGAGGATTATGTTTAGACTTTCTCAGAACTGCTTCAAATCAACTAGATATCTTTGTGCTGTAAATCTCCCAACAGCCAAACGCAAAAGCAGCAAACATCTCGCTGTGTGTCCCACATCCAAATTGCCAAGAGAGAGCTTGCTCTCCCTGTCTTTGAGTACTGTTTTCACTGTCCCGGTTACCTCTTTGCTAACATTCTCTTCAGAGCTGCAGTGAAACCAGGAACCATGTGGAGAAGGCACCCACACTGAAAATGCCTGGAAGGAATGTTGGGGCTTCTTCTCAGTGTCTCTGACATAGGGTTTCACTGTCCCGGGAAAGTCTCTGCTAACACCCTGCAGAGCGCAGTGCCCAATATACAGAGACGTCTTGCGGTATCTCCTACAGGGAAAGTGCCAGGAGGAATTGTGGAGCTTGGTCTCAGTGTCTCTGAGAATTGCTCTGATTATCCGTGTGACCTCTTTGCTAAGACTCTCCAGAGAGCCGTCCTCAAACCAAACACACATCTTGACATATCTCCCACGTTGATCGCAGTGTCTCCAGGAACGGCATTCAAGGAGCCAGGAACTTTTCTGCCCACACTGTCCGGGGACAGTTCCTTAAAACCAATCTCCGTCCTGCTGTATCTCCCACATGGAAAATGCCAGGAGGGAGAAGTGGGGATTATGTTTAGACTTTCTCAGAACTGCTTCAAATCAACTAGATATCTTTGTGCTGTAAATCTCCCAACAGCCAAACGCAAAAGCAGCAAACATCTCGCTGTGTGTCCCACATCCAAAGTGCCAAGAGAGAGCTTGCTCTCCCTGTCTTTGAGTACTGTTTTCACTGTCCCGGTTACCTCTTTGCTAACATTCTCTTCAGAGCTGCAGTGAAACCAGGAACCATGTGGAGAAGGCACCCACACTGAAAATGCCTGGAAGGAACGTTGGGGCTTCTTCTCAGTGTCTCTGACATAGGGTTTCACTGTCCCGGGAAAGTCTCTGCTAACACCCTGCAGAGCGCAGTGCCCAATATACAGAGACGTCTTGCGGTATCTCCTACAGGGAAAGGGCCAGGAGGAATTGTGGAGCTTGGTCTCAGTGTCTCTGAGAATTGCTCTGATTATCCGTGTGACCTCTTTGCTAAGACTCTCCAGAGAGCCGTCCTCAAAACAAACACACATCTTGACATATCTCCCACGTTGATCGCAGTGTCTCCAGGAACGGCATTCAAGGAGCCAGGAACTTTTCTGCCCACACTGTCCGGGGACAGTTCCTTAAAACCAATCTCCGTCCTGCTGTATCTCCCACATGGAAAATGCCAGGAGGGAGAAGTGGGGATTATGTTTAGACTTTCTCAGAACTGCTTCAAATCAACTAGATATCTTTGTGCTGTAAATCTCCCAACAGCCAAACGCAAAAGCAGCAAACATCTCGCTGTGTGTCCCACATCCAAAGTGCCAAGAGAGAGCTTGCTCTCCCTGTCTTTGAGTACTGTTTTCACTGTCCCGGTTACCTCTTTGCTAACATTCTCTTCAGAGCTGCAGTGAAACCAGGAACCATGTGGAGAAGGCACCCACACTGAAAATGCCTGGAAGGAATGTTGGGGCTTCTTCTCAGTGTCTCTGACATAGGGTTTCACTGTCCCGGGAAAGTCTCTGCTAACACCCTGCAGAGCGCAGTGCCCAATATACAGAGACGTCTTGCGGTATCTCCTACAGGGAAAGTGCCAGGAGGAATTGTGGAGCTTGGTCTCAGTGTCTCTGAGAATTGCTCTGATTATCCGTGTGACCTCTTTGCTAAGACTCTCCAGAGAGCCGTCCTCAAACCAAACACACATCTTGACATATCTCCCACGTTGATCGCAGTGTCTCCAGGAACGGCATTCAAGGAGCCAGGAACTTTTCTGCCCACACTGTCCGGGGACAGTTCCTTAAAACCAATCTCCGTCCTGCTGTATCTCCCACATGGAAAATGCCAGGAGGGAGAAGTGGGGATTATGTTTAGACTTTCTCAGAACTGCTTCAAATCAACTAGATATCTTTGTGCTGTAAATCTCCCAACAGCCAAACGCAAAAGCAGCAAACATCTCGCTGTGTGTCCCACATCGAAAGTGCCAAGAGAGAGCTTGCTCTCCCTGTCTTTGAGTACTGTTTTCACTGTCCCGGTTACCTCTTTGCTAACATTCTCTTCAGAGCTGCAGTGAAACCAGGAACCATGTGGAGAAGGCACCCACACTGAAAATGCCTGGAAGGAATGTTGGGGCTTCTTCTCAGTGTCTCTGACATAGGGTTTCACTGTCCCGGGAAAGTCTCTGCTAACACCCTGCAGAGCGCAGTGCCCAATATACAGAAACGTCTTGCGGTATCTCCTACAGGGAAAGGGCCAGGAGGAATTGTGGACCTTGTTCTCAGTGTCTCTGAGAATTGCTCTGATTATCCGTGTGACCTCTTTGCTAAGACTCTCCAGAGAGCCGTCCTCAAACCAAACACACATCTTGACATATCTCCCACGTTGATCGCAGTGTCTCCAGGAACGGCATTCAAGGAGCCAGGAACTTTTCTGCCCACACCGTCCGGGGACAGTTCCTTAAAACCAATCTCCGTCCTGCTGTATCTCCCACATGGAAAATGCCAGGAGGGAGAAGTGGGGATTATGTTTAGACTTTCTCAGAACTGCTTCAAATCAACTAGATATCTTTGTGCTGTAAATCTCCCAACAGCCAAACGCAAAAGCAGCAAACATCTCGCTGTGTGTCCCACATCGAAAGTGCCAAGAGAGAGCTTGCTCTCCCTGTCTTTGAGTACTGTTTTCACTGTCCCGGTTACCTCTTTGCTAACATTCTCTTCAGAGCTGCAGTGAAACCAGGAACCATGTGGAGAAGGCACCCACACTGAAAATGCCTGGAAGGAATGTTGGGGCTTCTTCTCAGTGTCTCTGACATAGGGTTTCACTGTCCCGGGAAAGTCTCTGCTAACACCCTGCAGAGCGCAGTGCCCAATATACAGAAACGTCTTGCGGTATCTCCTACAGGGAAAGGGCCAGGAGGAATTGTGGACCTTGTTCTCAGTGTCTCTGAGAATTGCTCTGATTATCCGTGTGACCTCTTTGCTAAGACTCTCCAGAGAGCCGTCCTCAAACCAAACACACATCTTGACATATCTCCCACGTTGATCGCAGTGTCTCCAGGAACGGCATTCAAGGAGCCAGGAACTTTTCTGCCCACACCGTCCGGGGACAGTTCCTTAAAACCAATCTCCGTCCTGCTGTATCTCCCACATGGAAAATGCCAGGAGGGAGAAGTGGGGATTATGTTTAGACTTTCTCAGAACTGCTTCAAATCAACTAGATATCTTTGTGCTGTAAATCTCCCAACAGCCAAACGCAAAAGCAGCAAACATCTCGCTGTGTGTCCCACATCCAAAGTGCCAAGAGAGAGCTTGCTCTCCCTGTCTTTGAGTACTGTTTTCACTGTCCCGGTTACCTCTTTGCTAACATTCTCTTCAGAGCTGCAGTGAAACCAGGAACCATGTGGAGAAGGCACCCACACTGAAAATGCCTGGAAGGAACGTTGGGGCTTCTTCTCAGTGTCTCTGACATAGGGTTTCACTGTCCCGGGAAAGTCTCTGCTAACACCCTGCAGAGCGCAGTGCCCAATATACAGAGACGTCTTGCGGTATCTCCTACAGGGAAAGGGCCAGGAGGAATTGTGGAGCTTGGTCTCAGTGTCTCTGAGAATTGCTCTGATTATCCGTGTGACCTCTTTGCTAAGACTCTCCAGAGAGCCGTCCTCAAAACAAACACACATCTTGACATATCTCCCACGTTGATCGCAGTGTCTCCAGGAACGGCATTCAAGGAGCCAGGAACTTTTCTGCCCACACTGTGCGGGGACAGTTCCTTAAAACCAATCTCCGTCCTGCTGTATCTCCCACATGGAAAATGCCAGGAGGGAGAAGTGGGGATTATGTTTAGACTTTCTCAGAACTGCTTCAAATCAACTAGATATCTTTGTGCTGTAAATCTCCCAACAGCCAAACGCAAAAGCAGCAAACATCTCGCTGTGTGTCCCACATCCAAAGTGCCAAGAGAGAGCTTGCTCTCCCTGTCTTTGAGTACTGTTTTCACTGTCCCGGTTACCTCTTTGCTAACATTCTCTTCAGAGCTGCAGTGAAACCAGGAACCATGTGGAGAAGGCACCCACACTGAAAATGCCTGGAAGGAACGTTGGGGCTTCTTCTCAGTGTCTCTGACATAGGGTTTCACTGTCCCGGGAAAGTCTCTGCTAACACCCTGCAGAGCGCAGTGCCCAATATACAGAGACGTCTTGCGGTATCTCCTACAGGGAAAGTGCCAGGAGGAATTGTGGAGCTTGGTCTCAGTGTCTCTGAGAATTGCTCTGATTATCCGTGTGACCTCTTTGCTAAGACTCTCCAGAGAGCCGTCCTCAAACCAAACACACATCTTGACATATCTCCCACGTTGATCGCAGTGTCTCCAGGAACGGCATTCAAGGAGCCAGGAACTTTTCTGCCCACACTGTCCGGGGACAGTTCCTTAAAACCAATCTCCGTCCTGCTGTATCTCCCACATGGAAAATGCCAGGAGGGAGAAGTGGGGATTATGTTTAGACTTTCTCAGAACTGCTTCAAATCAACTAGATATCTTTGTGCTGTAAATCTCCCAACAGCCAAACGCAAAAGCAGCAAACATCTCGCTGTGTGTCCCACATCCAAAGTGCCAAGAGAGAGCTTGCTCTCCCTGTCTTTGAGTACTGTTTTCACTGTCCCGGTTACCTCTTTGCTAACATTCTCTTCAGAGCTGCAGTGAAACCAGGAACCATGTGGAGAAGGCACCCACACTGAAAATGCCTGGAAGGAACGTTGGGGCTTCTTCTCAGTGCCTCTGACATAGGGTTTCACTGTCCCGGGAAAGTCTCTGCTAACACCCTGCAGAGCGCAGTGCCCAATATACAGAGACGTCTTGCGGTATCTCCTACAGGGAAAGTGCCAGGAGGAATTGTGGAGCTTGGTCTCAGTGTCTCTGAGAATTGCTCTGATTATCCGTGTGACCTCTTTGCTAAGACTCTCCAGAGAGCCGTCCTCAAACCAAACACACATCTTGACATATCTCCCACGTTGATCGCAGTGTCTCCAGGAACGGCATTGAAGGAGCCAGGAACTTTTCTGCCCACACTGTCCGGGGACAGTTCCTTAAAACCAATCTCCGTCCTGCTGTATCTCCCACATGGAAAATGCCAGGAGGGAGAAGTGAGGATTATGTTTAGACTTTCTCAGAACTGCTTCAAATCAACTAGATATCTTTGTGCTGTAAATCTCCCAACAGCCAAACGCAAAAGCAGCAAACATCTCGCTGTGTGTCCCACATCCAAATTGCCAAGAGAGAGCTTGCTCTCCCTGTCTTTGAGTACTGTTTTCACTGTCCCGGTTACCTCTTTGCTAACATTCTCTTCAGAGCTGCAGTGAAACCAGGAACCATGTGGAGAAGGCACCCACACTGAAAATGCCTGGAAGGAATGTTGGGGCTTCTTCTCAGTGTCTCTGACATAGGGTTTCACTGTCCCGGGAAAGTCTCTGCTAACACCCTGCAGAGCGCAGTGCCCAATATACAGAGACGTCTTGCGGTATCTCCTACAGGGAAAGTGCCAGGAGGAATTGTGGAGCTTGGTCTCAGTGTCTCTGAGAATTGCTCTGATTATCCGTGTGACCTCTTTGCTAAGACTCTCCAGAGAGCCGTCCTCAAACCAAACACACATCTTGACATATCTCCCACGTTGATCGCAGTGTCTCCAGGAACGGCATTCAAGGAGCCAGGAACTTTTCTGCCCACACTGTCCGGGGACAGTTCCTTAAAACCAATCTCCGTCCTGCTGTATCTCCCACATGGAAAATGCCAGGAGGGAGAAGTGGGGATTATGTTTAGACTTTCTCAGAACTGCTTCAAATCAACTAGATATCTTTGTGCTGTAAATCTCCCAACAGCCAAACGCAAAAGCAGCAAACATCTCGCTGTGTGTCCCACATCCAAAGTGCCAAGAGAGAGCTTGCTCTCCCTGTCTTTGAGTACTGTTTTCACTGTCCCGGTTACCTCTTTGCTAACATTCTCTTCAGAGCTGCAGTGAAACCAGGAACCATGTGGAGAAGGCACCCACACTGAAAATGCCTGGAAGGAACGTTGGGGCTTCTTCTCAGTGTCTCTGACATAGGGTTTCACTGTCCCGGGAAAGTCTCTGCTAACACCCTGCAGAGCGCAGTGCCCAATATACAGAGACGTCTTGCGGTATCTCCTACAGGGAAAGGGCCAGGAGGAATTGTGGAGCTTGGTCTCAGTGTCTCTGAGAATTGCTCTGATTATCCGTGTGACCTCTTTGCTAAGACTCTCCAGAGAGCCGTCCTCAAAACAAACACACATCTTGACATATCTCCCACGTTGATCGCAGTGTCTCCAGGAACGGCATTCAAGGAGCCAGGAACTTTTCTGCCCACACTGTCCGGGGACAGTTCCTTAAAACCAATCTCCGTCCTGCTGTATCTCCCACATGGAAAATGCCAGGAGGGAGAAGTGGGGATTATGTTTAGACTTTCTCAGAACTGCTTCAAATCAACTAGATATCTTTGTGCTGTAAATCTCCCAACAGCCAAACGCAAAAGCAGCAAACATCTCGCTGTGTGTCCCACATCCAAAGTGCCAAGAGAGAGCTTGCTCTCCCTGTCTTTGAGTACTGTTTTCACTGTCCCGGTTACCTCTTTGCTAACATTCTCTTCAGAGCTGCAGTGAAACCAGGAACCATGTGGAGAAGGCACCCACACTGAAAATGCCTGGAAGGAATGTTGGGGCTTCTTCTCAGTGTCTCTGACATAGGGTTTCACTGTCCCGGGAAAGTCTCTGCTAACACCCTGCAGAGCGCAGTGCCCAATATACAGAGACGTCTTGCGGTATCTCCTACAGGGAAAGTGCCAGGAGGAATTGTGGAGCTTGGTCTCAGTGTCTCTGAGAATTGCTCTGATTATCCGTGTGACCTCTTTGCTAAGACTCTCCAGAGAGCCGTCCTCAAACCAAACACACATCTTGACATATCTCCCACGTTGATCGCAGTGTCTCCAGGAACGGCATTCAAGGAGCCAGGAACTTTTCTGCCCACACTGTCCGGGGACAGTTCCTTAAAACCAATCTCCGTCCTGCTGTATCTCCCACATGGAAAATGCCAGGAGGGAGAAGTGGGGATTATGTTTAGACTTTCTCAGAACTGCTTCAAATCAACTAGATATCTTTGTGCTGTAAATCTCCCAACAGCCAAACGCAAAAGCAGCAAACATCTCGCTGTGTGTCCCACATCGAAAGTGCCAAGAGAGAGCTTGCTCTCCCTGTCTTTGAGTACTGTTTTCACTGTCCCGGTTACCTCTTTGCTAACATTCTCTTCAGAGCTGCAGTGAAACCAGGAACCATGTGGAGAAGGCACCCACACTGAAAATGCCTGGAAGGAATGTTGGGGCTTCTTCTCAGTGTCTCTGACATAGGGTTTCACTGTCCCGGGAAAGTCTCTGCTAACACCCTGCAGAGCGCAGTGCCCAATATACAGAAACGTCTTGCGGTATCTCCTACAGGGAAAGGGCCAGGAGGAATTGTGGACCTTGTTCTCAGTGTCTCTGAGAATTGCTCTGATTATCCGTGTGACCTCTTTGCTAAGACTCTCCAGAGAGCCGTCCTCAAACCAAACACACATCTTGACATATCTCCCACGTTGATCGCAGTGTCTCCAGGAACGGCATTCAAGGAGCCAGGAACTTTTCTGCCCACACCGTCCGGGGACAGTTCCTTAAAACCAATCTCCGTCCTGCTGTATCTCCCACATGGAAAATGCCAGGAGGGAGAAGTGGGGATTATGTTTAGACTTTCTCAGAACTGCTTCAAATCAACTAGATATCTTTGTGCTGTAAATCTCCCAACAGCCAAACGCAAAAGCAGCAAACATCTCGCTGTGTGTCCCACATCGAAAGTGCCAAGAGAGAGCTTGCTCTCCCTGTCTTTGAGTACTGTTTTCACTGTCCCGGTTACCTCTTTGCTAACATTCTCTTCAGAGCTGCAGTGAAACCAGGAACCATGTGGAGAAGGCACCCACACTGAAAATGCCTGGAAGGAATGTTGGGGCTTCTTCTCAGTGTCTCTGACATAGGGTTTCACTGTCCCGGGAAAGTCTCTGCTAACACCCTGCAGAGCGCAGTGCCCAATATACAGAAACGTCTTGCGGTATCTCCTACAGGGAAAGGGCCAGGAGGAATTGTGGACCTTGTTCTCAGTGTCTCTGAGAATTGCTCTGATTATCCGTGTGACCTCTTTGCTAAGACTCTCCAGAGAGCCGTCCTCAAACCAAACACACATCTTGACATATCTCCCACGTTGATCGCAGTGTCTCCAGGAACGGCATTCAAGGAGCCAGGAACTTTTCTGCCCACACCGTCCGGGGACAGTTCCTTAAAACCAATCTCCGTCCTGCTGTATCTCCCACATGGAAAATGCCAGGAGGGAGAAGTGGGGATTATGTTTAGACTTTCTCAGAACTGCTTCAAATCAACTAGATATCTTTGTGCTGTAAATCTCCCAACAGCCAAACGCAAAAGCAGCAAACATCTCGCTGTGTGTCCCACATCCAAAGTGCCAAGAGAGAGCTTGCTCTCCCTGTCTTTGAGTACTGTTTTCACTGTCCCGGTTACCTCTTTGCTAACATTCTCTTCAGAGCTGCAGTGAAACCAGGAACCATGTGGAGAAGGCACCCACACTGAAAATGCCTGGAAGGAACGTTGGGGCTTCTTCTCAGTGTCTCTGACATAGGGTTTCACTGTCCCGGGAAAGTCTCTGCTAACACCCTGCAGAGCGCAGTGCCCAATATACAGAGACGTCTTGCGGTATCTCCTACAGGGAAAGGGCCAGGAGGAATTGTGGAGCTTGGTCTCAGTGTCTCTGAGAATTGCTCTGATTATCCGTGTGACCTCTTTGCTAAGACTCTCCAGAGAGCCGTCCTCAAAACAAACACACATCTTGACATATCTCCCACGTTGATCGCAGTGTCTCCAGGAACGGCATTCAAGGAGCCAGGAACTTTTCTGCCCACACTGTCCGGGGACAGTTCCTTAAAACCAATCTCCGTCCTGCTGTATCTCCCACATGGAAAATGCCAGGAGGGAGAAGTGGGGATTATGTTTAGACTTTCTCAGAACTGCTTCAAATCAACTAGATATCTTTGTGCTGTAAATCTCCCAACAGCCAAACGCAAAAGCAGCAAACATCTCGCTGTGTGTCCCACATCCAAAGTGCCAAGAGAGAGCTTGCTCTCCCTGTCTTTGAGTACTGTTTTCACTGTCCCGGTTACCTCTTTGCTAACATTCTCTTCAGAGCTGCAGTGAAACCAGGAACCATGTGGAGAAGGCACCCACACTGAAAATGCCTGGAAGGAACGTTGGGGCTTCTTCTCAGTGTCTCTGACATAGGGTTTCACTGTCCCGGGAAAGTCTCTGCTAACACCCTGCAGAGCGCAGTGCCCAATATACAGAGACGTCTTGCGGTATCTCCTACAGGGAAAGTGCCAGGAGGAATTGTGGAGCTTGGTCTCAGTGTCTCTGAGAATTGCTCTGATTATCCGTGTGACCTCTTTGCTAAGACTCTCCAGAGAGCCGTCCTCAAAACAAACACACATCTTGACATATCTCCCACGTTGATCGCAGTGTCTCCAGGAACGGCATTCAAGGAGCCAGGAACTTTTCTGCCCACACTGTCCGGGGACAGTTCCTTAAAACCAATCTCCGTCCTGCTGTATCTCCCACATGGAAAATGCCAGGAGGGAGAAGTGGGGATTATGTTTAGACTTTCTCAGAACTGCTTCAAATCAACTAGATATCTTTGTGCTGTAAATCTCCCAACAGCCAAACGCAAAAGCAGCAAACATCTCGCTGTGTGTCCCACATCCAAAGTGCCAAGAGAGAGCTTGCTCTCCCTGTCTTTGAGTACTGTTTTCACTGTCCCGGTTACCTCTTTGCTAACATTCTCTTCAGAGCTGCAGTGAAACCAGGAACCATGTGGAGAAGGCACCCACACTGAAAATGCCTGGAAGGAATGTTGGGGCTTCTTCTCAGTGTCTCTGACATAGGGTTTCACTGTCCCGGGAAAGTCTCTGCTAACACCCTGCAGAGCGCAGTGCCCAATATACAGAGACGTCTTGCGGTATCTCCTACAGGGAAAGTGCCAGGAGGAATTGTGGAGCTTGGTCTCAGTGTCTCTGAGAATTGCTCTGATTATCCGTGTGACCTCTTTGCTAAGACTCTCCAGAGAGCCGTCCTCAAACCAAACACACATCTTGACATATCTCCCACGTTGATCGCAGTGTCTCCAGGAACGGCATTCAAGGAGCCAGGAACTTTTCTGCCCACACTGTCCGGGGACAGTTCCTTAAAACCAATCTCCGTCCTGCTGTATCTCCCACATGGAAAATGCCAGGAGGGAGAAGTGGGGATTATGTTTAGACTTTCTCAGAACTGCTTCAAATCAACTACATATCTTTGTGCTGTAAATCTCCCAACAGCCAAACGCAAAAGCAGCAAACATCTCGCTGTGTGTCCCACATCCAAAGTGCCAAGAGAGAGCTTGCTCTCCCTGTCTTTGAGTACTGTTTTCACTGTCCCGGTTACCTCTTTGCTAACATTCTCTTCAGAGCTGCAGTGAAACCAGGAACCATGTGGAGAAGGCACCCACACTGAAAATGCCTGGAAGGAATGTTGGGGCTTCTTCTCAGTGTCTCTGACATAGGGTTTCACTGTCCCGGGAAAGTCTCTGCTAACACCCTGCAGAGCGCAGTGCCCAATATACAGAAACGTCTTGCGGTATCTCCTACAGGGAAAGGGCCAGGAGGAATTGTGGAGCTTGGTCTCAGTGTCTCTGAGAATTGCTCTGATTATCCGTGTGACCTCTTTGCTAAGACTCTCCAGAGAGCCGTCCTCAAACCAAACACACATCTTGACATATCTCCCACGTTGATCGCAGTGTCTCCAGGAACGGCATTCAAGGAGCCAGGAACTTTTCTGCCCACACCGTCCGGGGACAGTTCCTTAAAACCAATCTCCGTCCTGCTGTATCTCCCACATGGAAAATGCCAGGAGGGAGAAGTGGGGATTATGTTTAGACTTTCTCAGAACTGCTTCAAATCAACTAGATATCTTTGTGCTGTAAATCTCCCAACAGCCAAACGCAAAAGCAGCAAACATCTCGCTGTGTGTCCCACATCCAAAGTGCCAAGAGAGAGCTTGCTCTCCCTGTCTTTGAGTACTGTTTTCACTGTCCCGGTTACCTCTTTGCTAACATTCTCTTCAGAGCTGCAGTGAAACCAGGAACCATGTGGAGAAGGCACCCACACTGAAAATGCCTGGAAGGAACGTTGGGGCTTCTTCTCAGTGTCTCTGACATAGGGTTTCACTGTCCCGGGAAAGTCTCTGCTAACACCCTGCAGAGCGCAGTGCCCAATATACAGAGACGTCTTGCGGTATCTCCTACAGGGAAAGTGCCAGGAGGAATTGTGGAGCTTGGTCTCAGTGTCTCTGAGAATTGCTCTGATTATCCGTGTGACCTCTTTGCTAAGACTCTCCAGAGAGCCGTCCTCAAAACAAACACACATCTTGACATATCTCCCACGTTGATCGCAGTGTCTCCAGGAACGGCATTCAAGGAGCCAGGAACTTTTCTGCCCACACTGTCCGGGGACAGTTCCTTAAAACCAATCTCCGTCCTGCTGTATCTCCCACATGGAAAATGCCAGGAGGGAGAAGTGGGGATTATGTTTAGACTTTCTCAGAACTGCTTCAAATCAACTAGATATCTTTGTGCTGTAAATCTCCCAACAGCCAAACGCAAAAGCAGCAAACATCTCGCTGTGTGTCCCACATCCAAAGTGCCAAGAGAGAGCTTGCTCTCCCTGTCTTTGAGTACTGTTTTCACTGTCCCGGTTACCTCTTTGCTAACATTCTCTTCAGAGCTGCAGTGAAACCAGGAACCATGTGGAGAAGGCACCCACACTGAAAATGCCTGGAAGGAATGTTGGGGCTTCTTCTCAGTGTCTCTGACATAGGGTTTCACTGTCCCGGGAAAGTCTCTGCTAACACCCTGCAGAGCGCAGTGCCCAATATACAGAGACGTCTTGCGGTATCTCCTACAGGGAAAGTGCCAGGAGGAATTGTGGAGCTTGGTCTCAGTGTCTCTGAGAATTGCTCTGATTATCCGTGTGACCTCTTTGCTAAGACTCTCCAGAGAGCCGTCCTCAAACCAAACACACATCTTGACATATCTCCCACGTTGATCGCAGTGTCTCCAGGAACGGCATTCAAGGAGCCAGGAACTTTTCTGCCCACACTGTCCGGGGACAGTTCCTTAAAACCAATCTCCGTCCTGCTGTATCTCCCACATGGAAAATGCCAGGAGGGAGAAGTGGGGATTATGTTTAGACTTTCTCAGAACTGCTTCAAATCAACTACATATCTTTGTGCTGTAAATCTCCCAACAGCCAAACGCAAAAGCAGCAAACATCTCGCTGTGTGTCCCACATCCAAAGTGCCAAGAGAGAGCTTGCTCTCCCTGTCTTTGAGTACTGTTTTCACTGTCCCGGTTACCTCTTTGCTAACATTCTCTTCAGAGCTGCAGTGAAACCAGGAACCATGTGGAGAAGGCACCCACACTGAAAATGCCTGGAAGGAATGTTGGGGCTTCTTCTCAGTGTCTCTGACATAGGGTTTCACTGTCCCGGGAAAGTCTCTGCTAACACCCTGCAGAGCGCAGTGCCCAATATACAGAAACGTCTTGCGGTATCTCCTACAGGGAAAGGGCCAGGAGGAATTGTGGACCTTGTTCTCAGTGTCTCTGAGAATTGCTCTGATTATCCGTGTGACCTCTTTGCTAAGACTCTCCAGAGAGCCGTCCTCAAACCAAACACACATCTTGACATATCTCCCACGTTGATCGCAGTGTCTCCAGGAACGGCATTCAAGGAGCCAGGAACTTTTCTGCCCACACCGTCCGGGGACAGTTCCTTAAAACCAATCTCCGTCCTGCTGTATCTCCCACATGGAAAATGCCAGGAGGGAGAAGTGGGGATTATGTTTAGACTTTCTCAGAACTGCTTCAAATCAACTAGATATCTTTGTGCTGTAAATCTCCCAACAGCCAAATGCAAAAGCAGCAAACATCTCGCTGTGTGTCCCACATCGAAAGTGCCAAGAGAGAGCTTGCTCTCCCTGTCTTTGAGTACTGTTTTCACTGTCCCGGTTACCTCTTTGCTAACATTCTCTTCAGAGCTGCAGTGAAACCAGGAACCATGTGGAGAAGGCACCCACACTGAAAATGCCTGGAAGGAACGTTGGGGCTTCTTCTCAGTGTCTCTGACATAGGGTTTCACTGTCCCGGGAAAGTCTCTGCTAACACCCTGCAGAGCGCAGTGCCCAATATACAGAAACGTCTTGCGGTATCTCCTACAGGGAAAGTGCCAGGAGGAATTGTGGAGCTTGTTCTCAGTGTCTCTGAGAATTGCTCTGATTATCCCTGTGACCTCTTTGCTAAGACTCTCCAGAGAGCCGTCCTCAAACCAAACACACATCTTGACATATCTCCCACGTTGATCGCAGTGTCTCCAGGAACGGCATTCAAGGAGCCAGGAACTTTTCTGCCCACACTGTGCGGGGACAGTTCCTTAAAACCAATCTCCGTCCTGCTGTATCTCCCACATGGAAAATGCCAGGAGGGAGAAGTGGGGATTATGTTTAGACTTTCTCAGAACTGCTTCAAATCAACTAGATAGCTTTGTGCTGTAAATCTCCCAACAGCCAAACGCAAAAGCAGCAAACATCTCGCTGTGTGTCCCACATCCAAAGTGCCAAGAGAGAGCTTGCTCTCCCTGTCTTTGAGTACTGTTTTCACTGTCCCGGTTACCTCTTTGCTAACATTCTCTTCAGAGCTGCAGTGAAACCAGGAACCATGTGGAGAAGGCACCCACACTGAAAATGCCTGGAAGGAACGTTGGGGCTTCTTCTCAGTGTCTCTGACATAGGGTTTCACTGTCCCGGGAAAGTCTCTGCTAACACCCTGCAGAGCGCAGTGCCCAATATACAGAAACGTCTTGCGGTATCTCCTCCAGGGAAAGTGCCAGGAGGAATTGTGGAGCTTGTTCTCAGTGTCTCTGAGAATTGCTCTGATTATCCGTGTGACCTCTTTGCTAAGACTCTCCAGAGAGCCGTCCTCAAACCAAACACACATCTTGACATATCTCCCACGTTGATCGCAGTGTCTCCAGGAACGGCATTCAAGGAGCCAGGAACTTTTCTGCCCACACTGTGCGGGGACAGTTCCTTAAAACCAATCTCCGTCCTGCTGTATCTCCCACATGGAAAATGCCAGGAGGGAGAAGTGAGGATTATGTTTAGACTTTCTCAGAACTGCTTCAAATCAACTAGATATCTTTGTGCTGTAAATCTCCCAACAGCCAAACGCAAAAGCAGCAAACATCTCGCTGTGTGTCCCACATCCAAAGTGCCAAGAGAGAGCTTGCTCTCCCTGTCTTTGAGTACTGTTTTCACTGTCCCGGTTACCTCTTTGCTAACATTCTCTTCAGAGCTGCAGTGAAACCAGGAACCATGTGGAGAAGGCACCCACACTGAAAATGCCTGGAAGGAACGTTGGGGCTTCTTCTCAGTGTCTCTGACATAGGGTTTCACTGTCCCGGGAAAGTCTCTGCTAACACCCTGCAGAGCGCAGTGCCCAATATACAGAAACGTCTTGCGGTATCTCCTCCAGGGAAAGTGCCAGGAGGAATTGTGGAGCTTGTTCTCAGTGTCTCTGAGAATTGCTCTGATTATCCGTGTGACCTCTTTGCTAAGACTCTCCAGAGAGCCGTCCTCAAACCAAACACACATCTTGACATATCTCCCACGTTGATCGCAGTGTCTCCAGGAACGGCATTCAAGGAGCCAGGAACTTTTCTGCCCACACTGTGCGGGGACAGTTCCTTAAAACCAATCTCCGTCCTGCTGTATCTCCCACATGGAAAATGCCAGGAGGGAGAAGTGGGGATTATGTTTAGACTTTCTCAGAACTGCTTCAAATCAACTAGATATCTTTGTGCTGTAAATCTCCCAACAGCCAAACGCAAAAGCAGCAAACATCTCGCTGTGTGTCCCACATCCAAAGTGCCAAGAGAGAGCTTGCTCTCCCTGTCTTTGAGTACTGTTTTCACTGTCCCGGTTACCTCTTTGCTAACATTCTCTTCAGAGCTGCAGTGAAACCAGGAACCATGTGGAGAAGGCACCCACACTGAAAATGCCTGGAAGGAACGTTGGGGCTTCTTCTCAGTGCCTCTGACATAGGGTTTCACTGTCCCGGGAAAGTCTCTGCTAACACCCTGTAGAGCGCAGTGCCCAATATACAGAAACGTCTTGCGGTATCTCCTCCAGGGAAAGTGCCAGGAGGAATTGTGGAGCTTGTTCTCAGTGTCTCTGAGAATTGCTCTGATTATCCGTGTGACCTCTTTGCTAAGACTCTCCAGAGAGCCGTCCTCAAACCAAACACACATCTTGACATATCTCCCACGTTGATCGCAGTGTCTCCAGGAACGGCATTCAAGGAGCCAGGAACTTTTCTGCCCACACTGTGCGGGGACAGTTCCTTAAAACCAATCTCCGTCCTGCTGTATCTCCCACATGGAAAATGCCAGGAGGGAGAAGTGGGGATTATGTTTAGACTTTCTCAGAACTGCTTCAAATCAACTAGATATCTTTGTGCTGTAAATCTCCCAACAGCCAAACGCAAAAGCAGCAAACATCTCGCTGTGTGTCCCACATCCAAAGTGCCAAGAGAGAGCTTGCTCTCCCTGTCTTTGAGTACTGTTTTCACTGTCCCGGTTACCTCTTTGCTAACATTCTCTTCAGAGCTGCAGTGAAACCAGGAACCATGTGGAGAAGGCACCCACACTGAAAATGCCTGGAAGGAACGTTGGGGCTTCTTCTCAGTGTCTCTGACATAGGGTTTCACTGTCCCGGGAAAGTCTCTGCTAACACCCTGCAGAGCGCAGTGCCCAATATACAGAGACGTCTTGCGGTATCTCCTACAGGGAAAGTGCCAGGAGGAATTGTGGAGCTTGTTCTCAGTGTCTCTGAGAATTGCTCTGATTATCCGTGTGACCTCTTTGCTAAGACTCTCCAGAGAGCCGTCCTCAAACCAAACACACATCTTGACATATCTCCCACGTTGATCGCAGTGTCTCCAGGAACGGCATTGAAGGAGCCAGGAACTTTTCTGCCCACACTGTGCGGGGACAGTTCCTTAAAACCAATCTCCGTCCTGCTGTATCTCCCACATGGAAAATGCCAGGAGGGAGAAGTGAGGATTATGTTTAGACTTTCTCAGAACTGCTTCAAATCAACTAGATATCTTTGTGCTGTAAATCTCCCAACAGCCAAACGCAAAAGCAGCAAACATCTCGCTGTGTGTCCCACATCCAAAGTGCCAAGAGAGAGCTTGCTCTCCCTGTCTTTGAGTACTGTTTTCACTGTCCCGGTTACCTCTTTGCTAACATTCTCTTCAGAGCTGCAGTGAAACCAGGAACCATGTGGAGAAGGCACCCACACTGAAAATGCCTGGAAGGAATGTTGGGGCTTCTTCTCAGTGTCTCTGACATAGGGTTTCACTGTCCCGGGAAAGTCTCTGCTAACACCCTGCAGAGCGCAGTGCCCAATATACAGAAACGTCTTGCGGTATCTCCTACAGGGAAAGGGCCAGGAGGAATTGTGGACCTTGTTCTCAGTGTCTCTGAGAATTGCTCTGATTATCCGTGTGACCTCTTTGCTAAGACTCTCCAGAGAGCCGTCCTCAAACCAAACACACATCTTGACATATCTCCCACGTTGATCGCAGTGTCTCCAGGAACGGCATTCAAGGAGCCAGGAACTTTTCTGCCCACACCGTCCGGGGACAGTTCCTTAAAACCAATCTCCGTCCTGCTGTATCTCCCACATGGAAAATGCCAGGAGGGAGAAGTGGGGATTATGTTTAGACTTTCTCAGAACTGCTTCAAATCAACTAGATATCTTTGTGCTGTAAATCTCCCAACAGCCAAATGCAAAAGCAGCAAACATCTCGCTGTGTGTCCCACATCGAAAGTGCCAAGAGAGAGCTTGCTCTCCCTGTCTTTGAGTACTGTTTTCACTGTCCCGGTTACCTCTTTGCTAACATTCTCTTCAGAGCTGCAGTGAAACCAGGAACCATGTGGAGAAGGCACCCACACTGAAAATGCCTGGAAGGAACGTTGGGGCTTCTTCTCAGTGTCTCTGACATAGGGTTTCACTGTCCCGGGAAAGTCTCTGCTAACACCCTGCAGAGCGCAGTGCCCAATATACAGAAACGTCTTGCGGTATCTCCTCCAGGGAAAGTGCCAGGAGGAATTGTGGAGCTTGTTCTCAGTGTCTCTGAGAATTGCTCTGATTATCCGTGTGACCTCTTTGCTAAGACTCTCCAGAGAGCCGTCCTCAAACCAAACACACATCTTGACATATCTCCCACGTTGATCGCAGTGTCTCCAGGAACGGCATTCAAGGAGCCAGGAACTTTTCTGCCCACACTGTGCGGGGACAGTTCCTTAAAACCAATCTCCGTCCTGCTGTATCTCCCACATGGAAAATGCCAGGAGGGAGAAGTGGGGATTATGTTTAGACTTTCTCAGAACTGCTTCAAATCAACTAGATATCTTTGTGCTGTAAATCTCCCAACAGCCAAACGCAAAAGCAGCAAACATCTCGCTGTGTGTCCCACATCCAAAGTGCCAAGAGAGAGCTTGCTCTCCCTGTCTTTGAGTACTGTTTTCACTGTCCCGGTTACCTCTTTGCTAACATTCTCTTCAGAGCTGCAGTGAAACCAGGAACCATGTGGAGAAGGCACCCACACTGAAAATGCCTGGAAGGAACGTTGGGGCTTCTTCTCAGTGTCTCTGACATAGGGTTTCACTGTCCCGGGAAAGTCTCTGCTAACACCCTGCAGAGCGCAGTGCCCAATATACAGAAACGTCTTGCGGTATCTCCTCCAGGGAAAGTGCCAGGAGGAATTGTGGAGCTTGTTCTCAGTGTCTCTGAGAATTGCTCTGATTATCCGTGTGACCTCTTTGCTAAGACTCTCCAGAGAGCCGTCCTCAAACCAAACACACATCTTGACATATCTCCCACGTTGATCGCAGTGTCTCCAGGAACGGCATTCAAGGAGCCAGGAACTTTTCTGCCCACACTGTGCGGGGACAGTTCCTTAAAACCAATCTCCGTCCTGCTGTATCTCCCACATGGAAAATGCCAGGAGGGAGAAGTGAGGATTATGTTTAGACTTTCTCAGAACTGCTTCAAATCAACTAGATATCTTTGTGCTGTAAATCTCCCAACAGCCAAACGCAAAAGCAGCAAACATCTCGCTGTGTGTCCCACATCCAAAGTGCCAAGAGAGAGCTTGCTCTCCCTGTCTTTGAGTACTGTTTTCACTGTCCCGGTTACCTCTTTGCTAACATTCTCTTCAGAGCTGCAGTGAAACCAGGAACCATGTGGAGAAGGCACCCACACTGAAAATGCCTGGAAGGAATGTTGGGGCTTCTTCTCAGTGTCTCTGACATAGGGTTTCACTGTCCCGGGAAAGTCTCTGCTAACACCCTGCAGAGCGCAGTGCCCAATATACAGAGACGTCTTGCGGTATCTCCTACAGGGAAAGTGCCAGGAGGAATTGTGGAGCTTGGTCTCAGTGTCTCTGAGAATTGCTCTGATTATCCGTGTGACCTCTTTGCTAAGACTCTCCAGAGAGCCGTCCTCAAACCAAACACACATCTTGACATATCTCCCACGTTGATCGCAGTGTCTCCAGGAACGGCATTCAAGGAGCCAGGAACTTTTCTGCCCACACTGTGCGGGGACAGTTCCTTAAAACCAATCTCCGTCCTGCTGTATCTCCCACATGGAAAATGCCAGGAGGGAGAAGTGGGGATTATGTTTAGACTTTCTCAGAACTGCTTCAAATCAACTAGATATCTTTGTGCTGTAAATCTCCCAACAGCCAAACGCAAAAGCAGCAAACATCTCGCTGTGTGTCCCACATCCAAAGTGCCAAGAGAGAGCTTGCTCTCCCTGTCTTTGAGTACTGTTTTCACTGTCCCGGTTACCTCTTTGCTAACATTCTCTTCAGAGCTGCAGTGAAACCAGGAACCATGTGGAGAAGGCACCCACACTGAAAATGCCTGGAAGGAATGTTGGGGCTTCTTCTCAGTGTCTCTGACATAGGGTTTCACTGTCCCGGGAAAGTCTCTGCTAACACCCTGCAGAGCGCAGTGCCCAATATACAGAGACGTCTTGCGGTATCTCCTACAGGGAAAGTGCCAGGAGGAATTGTGGAGCTTGTTCTCAGTGTCTCTGAGAATTGCTCTGATTATCCGTGTGACCTCTTTGCTAAGACTCTCCAGAGAGCCGTCCTCAAACCAAACACACATCTTGACATATCTCCCACGTTGATCGCAGTGTCTCCAGGAACGGCATTCAAGGAGCCAGGAACTTTTCTGCCCACACTGTCCGGGGACAGTTCCTTAAAATCAATCTACATCCTGCTATGTCTCCCACACGGAAAATGCCAGGAGGGAGAAGTGGGGATTATGTTTAGACTTTCTCAGAACTGCTTCAAATCAACTACATATCTTTGTGCTGTAAATCTCCCAACAGCCAAACGCAAAAGCAGCAAACATCTCGTTGTGTGTCCCACATCCAAAGTGCCAAGAGAGAGCTTGCTCTCCCTGTCTTTGAGTACTGTTTTCACTGTCCCGGTTACCTCTTTGCTAACATTCTCTTCAGAGCTGCAGTGAAACCAGGAACCATGTGGAGAAGGCACCCACACTGAAAATGCCTGGAAGGAATGTTGGGGCTTCTTCTCAGTGTCTCTGACATAGGGTTTCACTGTCCCGGGAAAGTCTCTGCTAACACCCTGCAGAGCGCAGTGCCCAATATACAGAAACGTCTTGCGGTATCTCCTCCAGGGAAAGTGCCAGGAGGAATTGTGGAGCTTGTTCTCAGTGTCTCTGAGAATTGCTCTGATTATCCGTGTGACCTCTTTGCTAAGACTCTCCAGAGAGCCGTCCTCAAACCAAACACACATCTTGACATATCTCCCACGTTGATCGCAGTGTCTCCAGGAACGGCATTCAAGGAGCCAGGAACTTTTCTGCCCACACTGTCCGGGGACAGTTCCTTAAAACCAATCTCCGTCCTGCTGTATCTCCCACATGGAAAATGCCAGGAGGGAGAAGTGGGGATTATGTTTAGACTTTCTCAGAACTGCTTCAAATCAACTAGATATCTTTGTGCTGTAAATCTCCCAACAGCCAAACGCAAAAGCAGCAAACATCTCGCTGTGTGTCCCACATCCAAAGTGCCAAGAGAGAGCTTGCTCTCCCTGTCTTTGAGTACTGTTTTCACTGTCCCGGTTACCTCTTTGCTAACATTCTCTTCAGAGCTGCAGTGAAACCAGGAACCATGTGGAGAAGGCACCCACACTGAAAATGCCTGGAAGGAATGTTGGGGCTTCTTCTCAGTGTCTCTGACATAGGGTTTCACTGTCCCGGGAAAGTCTCTGCTAACACCCTGCAGAGCGCAGTGCCCAATATACAGAGACGTCTTGCGGTATCTCCTACAGGGAAAGTGCCAGGAGGAATTGTGGAGCTTGTTCTCAGTGTCTCTGAGAATTGCTCTGATTATCCGTGTGACCTCTTTGCTAAGACTCTCCAGAGAGCCGTCCTCAAACCAAACACACATCTTGACATATCTCCCACGTTGATCGCAGTGTCTCCAGGAACGGCATTCAAGGAGCCAGGAACTTTTCTGCCCACACTGTCCGGGGACAGTTCCTTAAAATCAATCTACATCCTGCTATGTCTCCCACACGGAAAATGCCAGGAGGGAGAAGTGGGGATTATGTTTAGACTTTCTCAGAACTGCTTCAAATCAACTACATATCTTTGTGCTGTAAATCTCCCAACAGCCAAACGCAAAAGCAGCAAACATCTTGTTGTGTGTCCCACATCCAAAGTGCCAAGAGAGAGCTTGCTCTCCCTGTCTTTGAGTACTGTTTTCACTGTCCCGGTTACCTCTTTGCTAACATTCTCTTCAGAGCTGCAGTGAAACCAGGAACCATGTGGAGAAGGCACCCACACTGAAAATGCCTGGAAGGAATGTTGGGGCTTCTTCTCAGTGTCTCTGACATAGGGTTTCACTGTCCCGGGAAAGTCTCTGCTAACACCCTGCAGAGCGCAGTGCCCAATATACAGAAACGTCTTGCGGTATCTCCTCCAGGGAAAGTGCCAGGAGGAATTGTGGAGCTTGTTCTCAGTGTCTCTGAGAATTGCTCTGATTATCCGTGTGACCTCTTTGCTAAGACTCTCCAGAGAGCCGTCCTCAAACCAAACACACATCTTGACATATCTCCCACGTTGATCGCAGTGTCTCCAGGAACGGCATTCAAGGAGCCAGGAACTTTTCTGCCCACACTGTCCGGGGACAGTTCCTTAAAACCAATCTCCGTCCTGCTGTAACTCCCACATGGAAAATGCCAGGAGGGAGAAGTGGGGATTATGTTTAGACTTTCTCAGAACTGCTTCAAATCAACTAGATATCTTTGTGCTGTAAATCTCCCAACAGCCAAACGCAAAAGCAGCAAACATCTCGCTGTGTGTCCCACATCCAAAGTGCCAAGAGAGAGCTTGCTCTCCCTGTCTTTGAGTACTGTTTTCACTGTCCCGGTTACCTCTTTGCTAACATTCTCTTCAGAGCTGCAGTGAAACCAGGAACCATGTGGAGAAGGCACCCACACTGAAAATGCCTGGAAGGAATGTTGGGGCTTCTTCTCAGTGTCTCTGACATAGGGTTTCACTGTCCCGGGAAAGTCTCTGCTAACACCCTGCAGAGCGCAGTGCCCAATATACAGAGACGTCTTGCGGTATCTCCTACAGGGAAAGTGCCAGGAGGAATTGTGGAGCTTGGTCTCAGTGTCTCTGAGAATTGCTCTGATTATCCGTGTGACCTCTTTGCTAAGACTCTCCAGAGAGCCGTCCTCAAACCAAACACACATCTTGACATATCTCCCACGTTGATCGCAGTGTCTCCAGGAACAGCATTCAAGGAGCCAGGAACTTTTCTGCCCACACTGTCCGGGGACAGTTCCTTAAAACCAATCTCCGTCCTGCTGTATCTCCCACATGGAAAATGCCAGGAGGGAGAAGTGGGGATTATGTTTAGACTTTCTCAGAACTGCTTCAAATCAACTAGATATCTTTGTGCTGTAAATCTCCCAACAGCCAAACGCAAAAGCAGCAAACATCTCGCTGTGTGTCCCACATCCAAAGTGCCAAGAGAGAGCTTGCTCTCCCTGTCTTTGAGTACTGTTTTCACTGTCCCGGTTACCTCTTTGCTAACATTCTCTTCAGAGCTGCAGTGAAACCAGGAACCATGTGGAGAAGGCACCCACACTGAAAATGCCTGGAAGGAATGTTGGGGCTTCTTCTCAGTGCCTCTGCCATAGGGTTTCACTGTCCCGGGAAAGTCTCTGCTAACACCCTGCAGAGCGCAGTGCCCAATATACAGAAACGTCTTGCGGTATCTCCTACAGGGAAAGGGCCAGGAGGAATTGTGGAGCTTGTTCTCAGTGTCTCTGAGAATTGCTCTGATTATCCGTGTGACCTCTTTGCTAAGACTCTCCAGAGAGCCGTCCTCAAACCAAACACACATCTTGACATATCTCCCACATTGATCGCAGTGTCTCCAGGAACGGCATTCAAGGAGCCAGGAACTTTTCTGCCCACACTGTCCGGGGACAGTTCCTTAAAACCAATCTCCGTCCTGCTGTATCTCCCACATGGAAAATGCCAGGAGGGAGAAGTGAGGATTATGTTTAGACTTTCTCAGAACTGCTTCAAATCAACTAGATATCTTTGTGCTGTAAATCTCCCAACAGCCAAACGCAAAAGCAGCAAACATCTCGCTGTGTGTCCCACATCCAAAGTGCCAAGAGAGAGCTTGCTCTCCCTGTCTTTGAGTACTGTTTTCACTGTCCCGGTTACCTCTTTGCTAACATTCTCTTCAGAGCTGCAGTGAAACCAGGAACCATGTGGAGAAGGCACCCACACTGAAAATGCCTGGAAGGAATGTTGGGGCTTCTTCTCAGTGTCTCTGACATAGGGTTTCACTGTCCCGGGAAAGTCTCTGCTAACACCCTGCAGAGCGCAGTGCCCAATATACAGAGACGTCTTGCGGTATCTCCTACAGGGAAAGTGCCAGGAGGAATTGTGGAGCTTGGTCTCAGTGTCTCTGAGAATTGCTCTGATTATCCGTGTGACCTCTTTGCTAAGACTCTCCAGAGAGCCGTCCTCAAACCAAACACACATCTTGACATATCTCCCACATTGATCGCAGTGTCTCCAGGAACGGCATTCAAGGAGCCAGGAACTTTTCTGCCCACACTGTCCGGGGACAGTTCCTTAAAACCAATCTCCGTCCTGCTGTATCTCCCACATGGAAAATGCCAGGAGGGAGAAGTGGGGATTATGTTTAGACTTTCTCAGAACTGCTTCAAATCAACTAGATATCTTTGTGCTGTAAATCTCCCAACAGCCAAACGCAAAAGCAGCAAACATCTCGTTGTGTGTCCCACATCCAAAGTGCCAAGAGAGAGCTTGCTCTCCCTGTCTTTGAGTACTGTTTTCACTGTCCCGGTTACCTCTTTGCTAACATTCTCTTCAGAGCTGCAGTGAAACCAGGAACCATGTGGAGAAGGCACCCACACTGAAAATGCCTGGAAGGAACGTTGGGGCTTCTTCTCAGTGTCTCTGACATAGGGTTTCACTGTCCCGGGAAAGTCTCTGCTAACACCCTGCAGAGCGCAGTGCCCAATATACAGAAACGTCTTGCGGTATCTCCTCCAGGGAAAGTGCCAGGAGGAATTGTGGAGCTTGTTCTCAGTGTCTCTGAGAATTGCTCTGATTATCCGTGTGACCTCTTTGCTAAGACTCTCCAGAGAGCCGTCCTCAAACCAAACACACATCTTGACATATCTCCCACGTTGATCGCAGTGTCTCCAGGAACGGCATTCAAGGAGCCAGGAACTTTTCTGCCCACACTGTGCGGGGACAGTTCCTTAAAACCAATCTCCGTCCTGCTGTATCTCCCACATGGAAAATGCCAGGAGGGAGAAGTGGGGATTATGTTTAGACTTTCTCAGAACTGCTTCAAATCAACTAGATATCTTTGTGCTGTAAATCTCCCAACAGCCAAACGCAAAAGCAGCAAACATCTCGCTGTGTGTCCCACATCCAAAGTGCCAAGAGAGAGCTTGCTCTCCCTGTCTTTGAGTACTGTTTTCACTGTCCCGGTTACCTCTTTGCTAACATTCTCTTCAGAGCTGCAGTGAAACCAGGAACCATGTGGAGAAGGCACCCACACTGAAAATGCCTGGAAGGAATGTTGGGGCTTCTTCTCAGTGTCTCTGACATAGGGTTTCACTGTCCCGGGAAAGTCTCTGCTAACACCCTGCAGAGCGCAGTGCCCAATATACAGAGACGTCTTGCGGTATCTCCTACAGGGAAAGTGCCAGGAGGAATTGTGGAGCTTGGTCTCAGTGTCTCTGAGAATTGCTCTGATTATCCGTGTGACCTCTTTGCTAAGACTCTCCAGAGAGCCGTCCTCAAACCAAACACACATCTTGACATATCTCCCACGTTGATCGCAGTGTCTCCAGGAACAGCATTCAAGGAGCCAGGAACTTTTCTGCCCACACTGTCCGGGGACAGTTCCTTAAAACCAATCTCCGTCCTGCTGTATCTCCCACATGGAAAATGCCAGGAGGGAGAAGTGGGGATTATGTTTAGACTTTCTCAGAACTGCTTCAAATCAACTAGATATCTTTGTGCTGTAAATCTCCCAACAGCCAAACGCAAAAGCAGCAAACATCTCGCTGTGTGTCCCACATCCAAAGTGCCAAGAGAGAGCTTGCTCTCCCTGTCTTTGAGTACTGTTTTCACTGTCCCGGTTACCTCTTTGCTAACATTCTCTTCAGAGCTGCAGTGAAACCAGGAACCATGTGGAGAAGGCACCCACACTGAAAATGCCTGGAAGGAATGTTGGGGCTTCTTCTCAGTGCCTCTGCCATAGGGTTTCACTGTCCCGGGAAAGTCTCTGCTAACACCCTGCAGAGCGCAGTGCCCAATATACAGAAACGTCTTGCGGTATCTCCTACAGGGAAAGTGCCAGGAGGAATTGTGGAGCTTGTTCTCAGTGTCTCTGAGAATTGCTCTGATTATCCGTGTGACCTCTTTGCTAAGACTCTCCAGAGAGCCGTCCTCAAACCAAACACACATCTTGACATATCTCCCACATTGATCGCAGTGTCTCCAGGAACGGCATTCAAGGAGCCAGGAACTTTTCTGCCCACACTGTCCGGGGACAGTTCCTTAAAACCAATCTCCGTCCTGCTGTATCTCCCACATGGAAAATGCCAGGAGGGAGAAGTGGGGATTATGTTTAGACTTTCTCAGAACTGCTTCAAATCAACTAGATATCTTTGTGCTGTAAATCTCCCAACAGCCAAACGCAAAAGCAGCAAACATCTCGCTGTGTGTCCCACATCCAAAGTGCCAAGAGAGAGCTTGCTCTCCCTGTCTTTGAGTACTGTTTTCACTGTCCCGGTTACCTCTTTGCTAACATTCTCTTCAGAGCTGCAGTGAAACCAGGAACCATGTGGAGAAGGCACCCACACTGAAAATGCCTGGAAGGAATGTTGGGGCTTCTTCTCAGTGTCTCTGACATAGGGTTTCACTGTCCCGGGAAAGTCTCTGCTAACACCCTGCAGAGCGCAGTGCCCAATATACAGAAACGTCTTGCGGTATCTCCTACAGGGCAAGTGCCAGGAGGAATTGTGGAGCTTGGTCTCAGTGTCTCTGAGAATTGCTCTGATTATCCGTGTGACCTCTTTGCTAAGACTCTCCAGAGAGCCGTCCTCAAAACAAACACACATCTTGACATATCTCCCACATTGATCGCAGTGTCTCCAAGAACGGCATTCAAGGAGCCAGGAACTTTTCTGCCCACACTGTGCGGGGACAGTTCCTTAAAACCAATCTCCGTCCTGCTGTATCTCCCACATGGAAAATGCCAGGAGGGAGAAGTGGGGATTATGTTTAGACTTTCTCAGAACTGCTTCAAATCAACTAGATATCTTTGTGCTGTAAATCTCCCAACAGCCAAACGCAAAAGCAGCAAACATCTCGCTGTGTGTCCCACATCCAAAGTGCCAAGAGAGAGCTTGCTCTCCCTGTCTTTGAGTACTGTTTTCACTGTCCCGGTTACCTCTTTGCTAACATTCTCTTCAGAGCTGCAGTGAAACCAGGAACCATGTGGAGAAGGCACCCACACTGAAAATGCCTGGAAGGAATGTTGGGGCTTCTTCTCAGTGTCTCTGACATAGGGTTTCACTGTCCCGGGAAAGTCTCTGCTAACACCCTGCAGAGCGCAGTGCCCAATATACAGAAACGTCTTGCGGTATCTCCTCCAGGGAAAGTGCCAGGAGGAATTGTGGAGCTTGTTCTCAGTGTCTCTGAGAATTGCTCTGATTATCCGTGTGACCTCTTTGCTAAGACTCTCCAGAGAGCCGTCCTCAAACCAAACACACATCTTGACATATCTCCCACGTTGATCGCAGTGTCTCCAGGAACGGCATTCAAGGAGCCAGGAACTTTTCTGCCCACACTGTGCGGGGACAGTTCCTTAAAACCAATCTCCGTCCTGCTGTATCTCCCACATGGAAAATGCCAGGAGGGAGAAGTGGGGATTATGTTTAGACTTTCTCAGAACTGCTTCAAATCAACTAGATATCTTTGTGCTGTAAATCTCCCAACAGCCAAAAGCAAAAGCAGCAAACATCTCGCTGTGCGTCCCACATCCAAAGTGCCAAGAGAGAGCTTGCTCTCCCTGTCTTTGAGTACTGTTTTCACTGTCCCGGTTACCTCTTTGCTAACATTCTCTTCAGAGCTGCAGTGAAACCAGGAACCATGTGGAGAAGGCACCCACACTGAAAATGCCTGGAAGGAATGTTGGGGCTTCTTCTCAGTGCCTCTGCCATAGGGTTTCACTGTCCCGGGAAAGTCTCTGCTAACACCCTGCAGAGCGCAGTGCCCAATATACAGAAACGTCTTGCGGTATCTCCTACAGGGAAAGTGCCAGGAGGAATTGTGGAGCTTGGTCTCAGTGTCTCTGAGAATTGCTCTGATTATCCGTGTGACCTCTTTGCTAAGACTCTCCAGAGAGCCGTCCTCAAACCAAACACACATCTTGACATATCTCCCACGTTGATCGCAGTGTCTCCAGGAACGGCATTCAAGGAGCCAGGAACTTTTCTGCCCACACTGTCCGGGGACAGTTCCTTAAAACCAATCTCCGTCCTGCTGTATCTCCCACATGGAAAATGCCAGGAGGGAGAAGTGGGGATTATGTTTAGACTTTCTCAGAACTGCTTCAAATCAACTAGATATCTTTGTGCTGTAAATCTCCCAACAGCCAAACGCAAAAGCAGCAAACATCTCGCTGTGTGTCCCACATCCAAAGTGCCAAGAGAGAGCTTGCTCTCCCTGTCTTTGAGTACTGTTTTCACTGTCCCGGTTACCTCTTTGCTAACATTCTCTTCAGAGCTGCAGTGAAACCAGGAACCATGTGGAGAAGGCACCCACACTGAAAATGCCTGGAAGGAACGTTGGGGCTTCTTCTCAGTGCCTCTGACATAGGGTTTCACTGTCCCGGGAAAGTCTCTGCTAACACCCTGCAGAGCGCAGTGCCCAATATACAGAAACGTCTTGCGGTATCTCCTACAGGGAAAGTGCCAGGAGGAATTGTGGAGCTTGTTCTCAGTGTCTCTGAGAATTGCTCTGATTATCCGTGTGACCTCTTTGCTAAGACTCTCCAGAGAGCCGTCCTCAAAACAAACACACATCTCGACATATCTCCCACGTTGATCGCAGTGTCTCCAGGAACGGCATTCAAGGAGCCAGGAACTTTTCTGCCCACACTGTCCGGGGACAGTTCCTTAAAACCAATCTACGTCCTGCTATATCTCCCACATGGAAAATGCCAGGAGGGAGAAGTGGGGATTATGTTTAGACTTTCTCAGAACTGCTTCAAATCAACTAGATATCTTTGTGCTGTAAATCTCCCAACAGCCAAACGCAAAAGCAGCAAACATCTCGCTGTGTGTCCCACATCCAAAGTGCCAAGAGAGAGCTTGCTCTCCCTGTCTTTGAGTACTGTTTTCACTGTCCCGGTTACCTCTTTGCTAACATTCTCTTCAGAGCTGCAGTGAAACCAGGAACCATGTGGAGAAGGCACCCACACTGAAAATGCCTGGAAGGAATGTTGGGGCTTCTTCTCAGTGTCTCTGACATAGGGTTTCACTGTCCCGGGAAAGTCTCTGCTAACACCCTGCAGAGCGCAGTGCCCAATATACGGAAACGTCTTGCGGTATCTCCTACAGGGAAAGTGCCAGGAGGAATTGTGGAGCTTGGTCTCAGTGTCTCTGAGAATTGCTCTGATTATCCGTGTGACCTCTTTGCTAAGACTCTCCAGAGAGCCGTCCTCAAACCAAACACACATCTTGACATATCTCCCACGTTGATCGCAGTGTCTCCAGGAACGGCATTCAAGGAGCCAGGAACTTTTCTGCCCACACTGTCCGGGGACAGTTCCTTAAAACCAATCTCCGTCCTGCTGTATCTCCCACATGGAAAATGCCAGGAGGGAGAAGTGGGGATTATGTTTAGACTTTCTCAGAACTGCTTCAAATCAACTAGATATCTTTGTGCTGTAAATCTCCCAACAGCCAAACGCAAAAGCAGCAAACATCTCGCTGTGTGTCCCACATCGAAAGTGCCAAGAGAGAGCTTGCTCTCCCTGTCTTTGAGTACTGTTTTCACTGTCCCGGTTACCTCTTTGCTAACATTCTCTTCAGAGCTGCAGTGAAACCAGGAACCATGTGGAGAAGGCACCCACACTGAAAATGCCTGGAAGGAACGTTGGGGCTTCTTCTCAGTGCCTCTGCCATAGGGTTTCACTGTCCCGGGAAAGTCTCTGCTAACACCCTGCAGAGCGCAGTGCCCAATATACAGAAACGTCTTGCGGTATCTCCTCCAGGGAAAGTGCCAGGAGGAATTGTGGAGCTTGTTCTCAGTGTCTCTGAGAATTGCTCTGATTATCCGTGTGACCTCTTTGCTAAGACTCTCCAGAGAGCCGTCCTCAAACCAAACACACATCTTGACATATCTCCCACGTTGATCGCAGTGTCTCCAGGAACGGCATTGAAGGAGCCAGGAACTTTTCTGCCCACACTGTCCGGGGACAGTTCCTTAAAACCAATCTCCGTCCTGCTGTATCTCCCACATGGAAAATGCCAGGAGGGAGAAGTGGGGATTATGTTGAGACTTTCTCAGAACTGCTTCAAATCAACTAGATATCTTTGTGCTGTAAATCTCCCAACAGCCAAACGCAAAAGCAGCAAACATCTCGCTGTGTGTCCCACATCCAAAGTGCCAAGAGAGAGCTTGCTCTCCCTGTCTTTGAGTACTGTTTTCACTGTCCCGGTTACCTCTTTGCTAACATTCTCTTCAGAGCTGCAGTGAAACCAGGAACCATGTGGAGAAGGCACCCACACTGAAAATGCCTGGAAGGAATGTTGGGGCTTCTTCTCAGTGCCTCTGACATAGGGTTTCACTGTCCCGGGAAAGTCTCTGCTAACACCCTGCAGAGCGCAGTGCCCAATATACGGAAACGTCTTGCGGTATCTCCTACAGGGAAAGTGCCAGGAGGAATTGTGGAGCTTGTTCTCAGTGTCTCTGAGAATTGCTCTGATTATCCGTGTGACCTCTTTGCTAAGACTCTCCAGAGAGCCGTCCTCAAAACAAACACACATCTCGACATATCTCCCACGTTGATCGCAGTGTCTCCAGGAACGGCATTCAAGGAGCCAGGAACTTTTCTGCCCACACTGTGCGGGGACAGTTCCTTAAAACCAATCTACGTCCTGCTGTATCTCCCACATGGAAAATGCCAGGAGGGAGAAGTGGGGATTATGTTTAGACTTTCTCAGAACTGCTTCAAATCAACTAGATATCTTTGTGCTGTAAATCTCCCAACAGCCAAACGCAAAAGCAGCAAACATCTCGCTGTGTGTCCCACATCCAAAGTGCCAAGAGAGAGCTTGCTCTCCCTGTCTTTGAGTACTGTTTTCACTGTCCCGGTTACCTCTTTGCTAACATTCTCTTCAGAGCTGCAGTGAAACCAGGAACCATGTGGAGAAGGCACCCACACTGAAAATGCCTGGAAGGAATGTTGGGGCTTCTTCTCAGTGTCTCTGACATAGGGTTTCACTGTCCCGGGAAAGTTTCTGCTAACACCCTGCAGAGCGCAGTGCCCAATATACGGAAACGTCTTGCGGTATCTCCTACAGGGAAAGTGCCAGGAGGAATTGTGGAGCTTGTTCTCAGTGTCTCTGAGAATTGCTCTGATTATCCGTGTGACCTCTTTGCTAAGACTCTCCAGAGAGCCGTCCTCAAACCAAACACACATCTTGACATATCTCCCACGTTGATCGCAGTGTCTCCAGGAACGGCATTCAAGGAGCCAGGAACTTTTCTGCCCACACTGTGCGGGGACAGTTCCTTAAAACCAATCTCCGTCCTGCTGTATCTCCCACATGGAAAATGCCAGGAGGGAGAAGTGGGGATTATGTTTAGACTTTCTCAGAACTGCTTCAAATCAACTAGATATCTTTGTGCTGTAAATCTCCCAACAGCCAAAAGCAAAAGCAGCAAACATCTCGCTGTGCGTCCCACATCCAAAGTGCCAAGAGAGAGCTTGCTCTCCCTGTCTTTGAGTACTGTTTTCACTGTCCCGGTTACCTCTTTGCTAACATTCTCTTCAGAGCTGCAGTGAAACCAGGAACCATGTGGAGAAGGCACCCACACTGAAAATGCCTGGAAGGAATGTTGGGGCTTCTTCTCAGTGTCTCTGACATAGGGTTTCACTGTCCCGGGAAAGTCTCTGCTAACACCCTGCAGAGCGCAGTGCCCAATATACAGAAACGTCTTGCGGTATCTCCTCCAGGGAAAGTGCCAGGAGGAATTGTGGAGCTTGGTCTCAGTGTCTCTGAGAATTGCTCTGATTATCCGTGTGACCTCTTTGCTAAGACTCTCCAGAGAGCCGTCCTCAAACCAAACACACATCTTGACATATCTCCCACGTTGATCGCAGTGTCTCCAGGAACGGCATTCAAGGAGCCAGGAACTTTTCTGCCCACACTGTCCGGGGACAGTTCCTTAAAACCAATCTCCGTCCTGCTGTATCTCCCACATGGAAAATGCCAGGAGGGAGAAGTGGGGATTATGTTTAGACTTTCTCAGAACTGCTTCAAATCAACTAGATATCTTTGTGCTGTAAATCTCCCAACAGCCAAACGCAAAAGCAGCAAACATCTCGCTGTGTGTCCCACATCCAAAGTGCCAAGAGAGAGCTTGCTCTCCCTGTCTTTGAGTACTGTTTTCACTGTCCCGGTTACCTCTTTGCTAACATTCTCTTCAGAGCTGCAGTGAAACCAGGAACCATGTGGAGAAGGCACCCACACTGAAAATGCCTGGAAGGAATGTTGGGGCTTCTTCTCAGTGCCTCTGACATAGGGTTTCACTGTCCCGGGAAAGTCTCTGCTAACACCCTGCAGAGCGCAGTGCCCAATATACGGAAACGTCTTGCGGTATCTCCTACAGGGAAAGTGCCAGGAGGAATTGTGGAGCTTGTTCTCAGTGTCTCTGAGAATTGCTCTGATTATCCGTGTGACCTCTTTGCTAAGACTCTCCAGAGAGCCGTCCTCAAAACAAACACACATCTCGACATATCTCCCACGTTGATCGCAGTGTCTCCAGGAACGGCATTCAAGGAGCCAGGAACTTTTCTGCCCACACTGTGCGGGGACAGTTCCTTAAAACCAATCTACGTCCTGCTATATCTCCCACATGGAAAATGCCAGGAGGGAGAAGTGGGGATTATGTTTAGACTTTCTCAGAACTGCTTCAAATCAACTAGATATCTTTGTGCTGTAAATCTCCCAACAGCCAAACGCAAAAGCAGCAAACATCTCGCTGTGTGTCCCACATCCAAAGTGCCAAGAGAGAGCTTGCTCTCCCTGTCTTTGAGTACTGTTTTCACTGTCCCGGTTACCTCTTTGCTAACATTCTCTTCAGAGCTGCAGTGAAACCAGGAACCATGTGGAGAAGGCACCCACACTGAAAATGCCTGGAAGGAATGTTGGGGCTTCTTCTCAGTGTCTCTGACATAGGGTTTCACTGTCCCGGGAAAGTCTCTGCTAACACCCTGCAGAGCGCAGTGCCCAATATACGGAAACGTCTTGCGGTATCTCCTACAGGGAAAGTGCCAGGAGGAATTGTGGAGCTTGTTCTCAGTGTCTCTGAGAATTGCTCTGATTATCCGTGTGACCTCTTTGCTAAGACTCTCCAGAGAGCCGTCCTCAAACCAAACACACATCTTGACATATCTCCCACGTTGATCGCAGTGTCTCCAGGAACGGCATTCAAGGAGCCAGGAACTTTTCTGCCCACACTGTCCGGGGACAGTTCCTTAAAACCAATCTCCGTCCTGCTGTATCTCCCACATGGAAAATGCCAGGAGGGAGAAGTGGGGATTATGTTTAGACTTTCTCAGAACTGCTTCAAATCAACTAGATATCTTTGTGCTGTAAATCTCCCAACAGCCAAACGCAAAAGCAGCAAACATCTCGCTGTGTGTCCCACATCCAAAGTGCCAAGAGAGAGCTTGCTCTCCCTGTCTTTGAGTACTGTTTTCACTGTCCCGGTTACCTCTTTGCTAACATTCTCTTCAGAGCTGCAGTGAAACCAGGAACCATGTGGAGAAGGCACCCACACTGAAAATGCCTGGAAGGAACGTTGGGGCTTCTTCTCAGTGTCTCTGACATAGGGTTTCACTGTCCCGGGAAAGTCTCTGCTAACACCCTGCAGAGCGCAGTGCCCAATATACAGAAACGTCTTGCGGTATCTCCTCCAGGGAAAGTGCCAGGAGGAATTGTGGAGCTTGTTCTCAGTGTCTCTGAGAATTGCTCTGATTATCCGTGTGACCTCTTTGCTAAGACTCTCCAGAGAGCTGTCCTCAAACCAAACACACATCTTGACATATCTCCCACGTTGATCGCAGTGTCTCCAGGAACGGCATTGAAGGAGCCAGGAACTTTTCTGCCCACACTGTCCGGGGACAGTTCCTTAAAACCAATCTCCGTCCTGCTGTATCTCCCACATGGAAAATGCCAGGAGGGAGAAGTGGGGATTATGTTTAGACTTTCTCAGAACTGCTTCAAATCAACTAGATATCTTTGTGCTGTAAATCTCCCAACAGCCAAACGCAAAAGCAGCAAACATCTCGCTGTGTGTCCCACATCCAAAGTGCCAAGAGAGAGCTTGCTCTCCCTGTCTTTGAGTACTGTTTTCACTGTCCCGGTTACCTCTTTGCTAACATTCTCTTCAGAGCTGCAGTGAAACCAGGAACCATGTGGAGAAGGCACCCACACTGAAAATGCCTGGAAGGAATGTTGGGGCTTCTTCTCAGTGTCTCTGACATAGGGTTTCACTGTCCCGGGAAAGTCTCTGCTAACACCCTGCAGAGCGCAGTGCCCAATATACGGAAACGTCTTGCGGTATCTCCTACAGGGAAAGTGCCAGGAGGAATTGTGGAGCTTGTTCTCAGTGTCTCTGAGAATTGCTCTGATTATCCGTGTGACCTCTTTGCTAAGACTCTCCAGAGAGCCGTCCTCAAACCAAACACACATCTTGACATATCTCCCACGTTGATCGCAGTGTCTCCAGGAACGGCATTCAAGGAGCCAGGAACTTTTCTGCCCACACTGTGCGGGGACAGTTCCTTAAAACCAATCTCCGTCCTGCTGTATCTCCCACATGGAAAATGCCAGGAGGGAGAAGTGGGGATTATGTTTAGACTTTCTCAGAACTGCTTCAAATCAACTAGATATCTTTGTGCTGTAAATCTCCCAACAGCCAAAAGCAAAAGCAGCAAACATCTCGCTGTGCGTCCCACATCCAAAGTGCCAAGAGAGAGCTTGCTCTCCCTGTCTTTGAGTACTGTTTTCACTGTCCCGGTTACCTCTTTGCTAACATTCTCTTCAGAGCTGCAGTGAAACCAGGAACCATGTGGAGAAGGCACCCACACTGAAAATGCCTGGAAGGAATGTTGGGGCTTCTTCTCAGTGTCTCTGACATAGGGTTTCACTGTCCCGGGAAAGTCTCTGCTAACACCCTGCAGAGCGCAGTGCCCAATATACGGAAACGTCTTGCGGTATCTCCTACAGGGAAAGTGCCAGGAGGAATTGTGGAGCTTGTTCTCAGTGTCTCTGAGAATTGCTCTGATTATCCGTGTGACCTCTTTGCTAAGACTCTCCAGAGAGCCGTCCTCAAAACAAACACACATCTTGACATATCTCCCACGTTGATCGCAGTGTCTCCAGGAACGGCATTCAAGGAGCCAGGAACTTTTCTGCCCACACTGTCCGGGGACAGTTCCTTAAAACCAATCTCCGTCCTGCTGTATCTCCCACATGGAAAATGCCAGGAGGGAGAAGTGGGGATTATGTTTAGACTTTCTCAGAACTGCTTCAAATCAACTAGATATCTTTGTGCTGTAAATCTCCCAACAGCCAAACGCAAAAGCAGCAAACATCTCGCTGTGTGTCCCACATCCAAAGTGCCAAGAGAGAGCTTGCTCTCCCTGTCTTTGAGTACTGTTTTCACTGTCCCGGTTACCTCTTTGCTAACATTCTCTTCAGAGCTGCAGTGAAACCAGGAACCATGTGGAGAAGGCACCCACACTGAAAATGCCTGGAAGGAACGTTGGGGCTTCTTCTCAGTGTCTCTGACATAGGGTTTCACTGTCCCGGGAAAGTCTCTGCTAACACCCTGCAGAGCGCAGTGCCCAATATACAGAAACGTCTTGCGGTATCTCCTCCAGGGAAAGTGCCAGGAGGAATTGTGGAGCTTGTTCTCAGTGTCTCTGAGAATTGCTCTGATTATCCGTGTGACCTCTTTGCTAAGACTCTCCAGAGAGCCGTCCTCAAACCAAACACACATCTTGACATATCTCCCACGTTGATCGCAGTGTCTCCAGGAACGGCATTGAAGGAGCCAGGAACTTTTCTGCCCACACTGTCCGGGGACAGTTCCTTAAAACCAATCTCCGTCCTGCTGTATCTCCCACATGGAAAATGCCAGGAGGGAGAAGTGGGGATTATGTTTAGACTTTCTCAGAACTGCTTCAAATCAACTAGATATCTTTGTGCTGTAAATCTCCCAACAGCCAAAAGCAAAAGCAGCAAACATCTCGCTGTGCGTCCCACATCCAAAGTGCCAAGAGAGAGCTTGCTCTCCCTGTCTTTGAGTACTGTTTTCACTGTCCCGGTTACCTCTTTGCTAACATTCTCTTCAGAGCTGCAGTGAAACCAGGAACCATGTGGAGAAGGCACCCACACTGAAAATGCCTGGAAGGAATGTTGGGGCTTCTTCTCAGTGTCTCTGACATAGGGTTTCACTGTCCCGGGAAAGTCTCTGCTAACACCCTGCAGAGCGCAGTGCCCAATATACGGAAACGTCTTGCGGTATCTCCTACAGGGAAAGTGCCAGGAGGAATTGTGGAGCTTGTTCTCAGTGTCTCTGAGAATTGCTCTGATTATCCGTGTGACCTCTTTGCTAAGACTCTCCAGAGAGCCGTCCTCAAAACAAACACACATCTTGACATATCTCCCACGTTGATCGCAGTGTCTCCAGGAACGGCATTCAAGGAGCCAGGAACTTTTCTGCCCACACTGTCCGGGGACAGTTCCTTAAAACCAATCTCCGTCCTGCTGTATCTCCCACATGGAAAATGCCAGGAGGGAGAAGTGGGGATTATGTTTAGACTTTCTCAGAACTGCTTCAAATCAACTAGATATCTTTGTGCTGTAAATCTCCCAACAGCCAAACGCAAAAGCAGCAAACATCTCGCTGTGTGTCCCACATCCAAAGTGCCAAGAGAGAGCTTGCTCTCCCTGTCTTTGAGTACTGTTTTCACTGTCCCGGTTACCTCTTTGCTAACATTCTCTTCAGAGCTGCAGTGAAACCAGGAACCATGTGGAGAAGGCACCCACACTGAAAATGCCTGGAAGGAACGTTGGGGCTTCTTCTCAGTGTCTCTGACATAGGGTTTCACTGTCCCGGGAAAGTCTCTGCTAACACCCTGCAGAGCGCAGTGCCCAATATACAGAAACGTCTTGCGGTATCTCCTCCAGGGAAAGTGCCAGGAGGAATTGTGGAGCTTGTTCTCAGTGTCTCTGAGAATTGCTCTGATTATCCGTGTGACCTCTTTGCTAAGACTCTCCAGAGAGCCGTCCTCAAACCAAACACACATCTTGACATATCTCCCACGTTGATCGCAGTGTCTCCAGGAACGGCATTGAAGGAGCCAGGAACTTTTCTGCCCACACTGTCCGGGGACAGTTCCTTAAAACCAATCTCCGTCCTGCTGTATCTCCCACATGGAAAATGCCAGGAGGGAGAAGTGGGGATTATGTTTAGACTTTCTCAGAACTGCTTCAAATCAACTAGATATCTTTGTGCTGTAAATCTCCCAACAGCCAAACGCAAAAGCAGCAAACATCTCGCTGTGTGTCCCACATCCAAAGTGCCAAGAGAGAGCTTGCTCTCCCTGTCTTTGAGTACTGTTTTCACTGTCCCGGTTACCTCTTTGCTAACATTCTCTTCAGAGCTGCAGTGAAACCAGGAACCATGTGGAGAAGGCACCCACACTGAAAATGCCTGGAAGGAATGTTGGGGCTTCTTCTCAGTGTCTCTGACATAGGGTTTCACTGTCCCGGGAAAGTCTCTGCTAACACCCTGCAGAGCGCAGTGCCCAATATACGGAAACGTCTTGCGGTATCTCCTACAGGGAAAGTGCCAGGAGGAATTGTGGAGCTTGTTCTCAGTGTCTCTGAGAATTGCTCTGATTATCCGTGTGACCTCTTTGCTAAGACTCTCCAGAGAGCCGTCCTCAAACCAAACACACATCTTGACATATCTCCCACGTTGATCGCAGTGTCTCCAGGAACGGCATTCAAGGAGCCAGGAACTTTTCTGCCCACACTGTGCGGGGACAGTTCCTTAAAACCAATCTCCGTCCTGCTGTATCTCCCACATGGAAAATGCCAGGAGGGAGAAGTGGGGATTATGTTTAGACTTTCTCAGAACTGCTTCAAATCAACTAGATATCTTTGTGCTGTAAATCTCCCAACAGCCAAAAGCAAAAGCAGCAAACATCTCGCTGTGCGTCCCACATCCAAAGTGCCAAGAGAGAGCTTGCTCTCCCTGTCTTTGAGTACTGTTTTCACTGTCCCGGTTACCTCTTTGCTAACATTCTCTTCAGAGCTGCAGTGAAACCAGGAACCATGTGGAGAAGGCACCCACACTGAAAATGCCTGGAAGGAATGTTGGGGCTTCTTCTCAGTGTCTCTGACATAGGGTTTCACTGTCCCGGGAAAGTCTCTGCTAACACCCTGCAGAGCGCAGTGCCCAATATACAGAAACGTCTTGCGGTATCTCCTCCAGGGAAAGTGCCAGGAGGAATTGTGGAGCTTGGTCTCAGTGTCTCTGAGAATTGCTCTGATTATCCGTGTGACCTCTTTGCTAAGACTCTCCAGAGAGCCGTCCTCAAACCAAACACACATCTTGACATATCTCCCACGTTGATCGCAGTGTCTCCAGGAACGGCATTCAAGGAGCCAGGAACTTTTCTGCCCACACTGTCCGGGGACAGTTCCTTAAAACCAATCTCCGTCCTGCTGTATCTCCCACATGGAAAATGCCAGGAGGGAGAAGTGGGGATTATGTTTAGACTTTCTCAGAACTGCTTCAAATCAACTAGATATCTTTGTGCTGTAAATCTCCCAACAGCCAAACGCAAAAGCAGCAAACATCTCGCTGTGTGTCCCACATCCAAAGTGCCAAGAGAGAGCTTGCTCTCCCTGTCTTTGAGTACTGTTTTCACTGTCCCGGTTACCTCTTTGCTAACATTCTCTTCAGAGCTGCAGTGAAACCAGGAACCATGTGGAGAAGGCACCCACACTGAAAATGCCTGGAAGGAATGTTGGGGCTTCTTCTCAGTGCCTCTGACATAGGGTTTCACTGTCCCGGGAAAGTCTCTGCTAACACCCTGCAGAGCGCAGTGCCCAATATACGGAAACGTCTTGCGGTATCTCCTACAGGGAAAGTGCCAGGAGGAATTGTGGAGCTTGTTCTCAGTGTCTCTGAGAATTGCTCTGATTATCCGTGTGACCTCTTTGCTAAGACTCTCCAGAGAGCCGTCCTCAAAACAAACACACATCTCGACATATCTCCCACGTTGATCGCAGTGTCTCCAGGAACGGCATTCAAGGAGCCAGGAACTTTTCTGCCCACACTGTCCGGGGACAGTTCCTTAAAACCAATCTACGTCCTGCTATATCTCCCACATGGAAAATGCCAGGAGGGAGAAGTGGGGATTATGTTTAGACTTTCTCAGAACTGCTTCAAATCAACTAGATATCTTTGTGCTGTAAATCTCCCAACAGCCAAACGCAAAAGCAGCAAACATCTCGCTGTGTGTCCCACATCCAAAGTGCCAAGAGAGAGCTTGCTCTCCCTGTCTTTGAGTACTGTTTTCACTGTCCCGGTTACCTCTTTGCTAACATTCTCTTCAGAGCTGCAGTGAAACCAGGAACCATGTGGAGAAGGCACCCACACTGAAAATGCCTGGAAGGAATGTTGGGGCTTCTTCTCAGTGTCTCTGACATAGGGTTTCACTGTCCCGGGAAAGTCTCTGCTAACACCCTGCAGAGCGCAGTGCCCAATATACGGAAACGTCTTGCGGTATCTCCTACAGGGAAAGTGCCAGGAGGAATTGTGGAGCTTGTTCTCAGTGTCTCTGAGAATTGCTCTGATTATCCGTGTGACCTCTTTGCTAAGACTCTCCAGAGAGCCGTCCTCAAACCAAACACACATCTTGACATATCTCCCACGTTGATCGCAGTGTCTCCAGGAACGGCATTCAAGGAGCCAGGAACTTTTCTGCCCACACTGTCCGGGGACAGTTCCTTAAAACCAATCTCCGTCCTGCTGTATCTCCCACATGGAAAATGCCAGGAGGGAGAAGTGGGGATTATGTTTAGACTTTCTCAGAACTGCTTCAAATCAACTAGATATCTTTGTGCTGTAAATCTCCCAACAGCCAAACGCAAAAGCAGCAAACATCTCGCTGTGTGTCCCACATCCAAAGTGCCAAGAGAGAGCTTGCTCTCCCTGTCTTTGAGTACTGTTTTCACTGTCCCGGTTACCTCTTTGCTAACATTCTCTTCAGAGCTGCAGTGAAACCAGGAACCATGTGGAGAAGGCACCCACACTGAAAATGCCTGGAAGGAATGTTGGGGCTTCTTCTCAGTGTCTCTGACATAGGGTTTCACTGTCCCGGGAAAGTCTCTGCTAACACCCTGCAGAGCGCAGTGCCCAATATACGGAAACGTCTTGCGGTATCTCCTACAGGGAAAGTGCCAGGAGGAATTGTGGAGCTTGTTCTCAGTGTCTCTGAGAATTGCTCTGATTATCCGTGTGACCTCTTTGCTAAGACTCTCCAGAGAGCCGTCCTCAAACCAAACACACATCTTGACATATCTCCCACGTTGATCGCAGTGTCTCCAGGAACGGCATTCAAGGAGCCAGGAACTTTTCTGCCCACACTGTCCGGGGACAGTTCCTTAAAACCAATCTCCGTCCTGCTGTATCTCCCACATGGAAAATGCCAGGAGGGAGAAGTGGGGATTATGTTTAGACTTTCTCAGAACTGCTTCAAATCAACTAGATATCTTTGTGCTGTAAATCTCCCAACAGCCAAACGCAAAAGCAGCAAACATCTCGCTGTGTGTCCCACATCCAAAGTGCCAAGAGAGAGCTTGCTCTCCCTGTCTTTGAGTACTGTTTTCACTGTCCCGGTTACCTCTTTGCTAACATTCTCTTCAGAGCTGCAGTGAAACCAGGAACCATGTGGAGAAGGCACCCACACTGAAAATGCCTGGAAGGAATGTTGGGGCTTCTTCTCAGTGCCTCTGACATAGGGTTTCACTGTCCCGGGAAAGTCTCTGCTAACACCCTGCAGAGCGCAGTGCCCAATATACGGAAACGTCTTGCGGTATCTCCTACAGGGAAAGTGCCAGGAGGAATTGTGGAGCTTGTTCTCAGTGTCTCTGAGAATTGCTCTGATTATCCGTGTGACCTCTTTGCTAAGACTCTCCAGAGAGCCGTCCTCAAAACAAACACACATCTCGACATATCTCCCACGTTGATCGCAGTGTCTCCAGGAACGGCATTCAAGGAGCCAGGAACTTTTCTGCCCACACTGTCCGGGGACAGTTCCTTAAAACCAATCTACGTCCTGCTATATCTCCCACATGGAAAATGCCAGGAGGGAGAAGTGGGGATTATGTTTAGACTTTCTCAGAACTGCTTCAAATCAACTAGATATCTTTGTGCTGTAAATCTCCCAACAGCCAAACGCAAAAGCAGCAAACATCTCGCTGTGTGTCCCACATCCAAAGTGCCAAGAGAGAGCTTGCTCTCCCTGTCTTTGAGTACTGTTTTCACTGTCCCGGTTACCTCTTTGCTAACATTCTCTTCAGAGCTGCAGTGAAACCAGGAACCATGTGGAGAAGGCACCCACACTGAAAATGCCTGGAAGGAATGTTGGGGCTTCTTCTCAGTGTCTCTGACATAGGGTTTCACTGTCCCGGGAAAGTCTCTGCTAACACCCTGCAGAGCGCAGTGCCCAATATACGGAAACGTCTTGCGGTATCTCCTACAGGGAAAGTGCCAGGAGGAATTGTGGAGCTTGTTCTCAGTGTCTCTGAGAATTGCTCTGATTATCCGTGTGACCTCTTTGCTAAGACTCTCCAGAGAGCCGTCCTCAAACCAAACACACATCTTGACATATCTCCCACGTTGATCGCAGTGTCTCCAGGAACGGCATTCAAGGAGCCAGGAACTTTTCTGCCCACACTGTCCGGGGACAGTTCCTTAAAACCAATCTCCGTCCTGCTGTATCTCCCACATGGAAAATGCCAGGAGGGAGAAGTGGGGATTATGTTTAGACTTTCTCAGAACTGCTTCAAATCAACTAGATATCTTTGTGCTGTAAATCTCCCAACAGCCAAACGCAAAAGCAGCAAACATCTCGCTGTGTGTCCCACATCCAAAGTGCCAAGAGAGAGCTTGCTCTCCCTGTCTTTGAGTACTGTTTTCACTGTCCCGGTTACCTCTTTGCTAACATTCTCTTCAGAGCTGCAGTGAAACCAGGAACCATGTGGAGAAGGCACCCACACTGAAAATGCCTGGAAGGAACGTTGGGGCTTCTTCTCAGTGTCTCTGACATAGGGTTTCACTGTCCCGGGAAAGTCTCTGCTAACACCCTGCAGAGCGCAGTGCCCAATATACAGAAACGTCTTGCGGTATCTCCTCCAGGGAAAGTGCCAGGAGGAATTGTGGAGCTTGTTCTCAGTGTCTCTGAGAATTGCTCTGATTATCCGTGTGACCTCTTTGCTAAGACTCTCCAGAGAGCCGTCCTCAAACCAAACACACATCTTGACATATCTCCCACGTTGATCGCAGTGTCTCCAGGAACGGCATTGAAGGAGCCAGGAACTTTTCTGCCCACACTGTCCGGGGACAGTTCCTTAAAACCAATCTCCGTCCTGCTGTATCTCCCACATGGAAAATGCCAGGAGGGAGAAGTGGGGATTATGTTTAGACTTTCTCAGAACTGCTTCAAATCAACTAGATATCTTTGTGCTGTAAATCTCCCAACAGCCAAACGCAAAAGCAGCAAACATCTCGCTGTGTGTCCCACATCCAAAGTGCCAAGAGAGAGCTTGCTCTCCCTGTCTTTGAGTACTGTTTTCACTGTCCCGGTTACCTCTTTGCTAACATTCTCTTCAGAGCTGCAGTGAAACCAGGAACCATGTGGAGAAGGCACCCACACTGAAAATGCCTGGAAGGAACGTTGGGGCTTCTTCTCAGTGTCTCTGACATAGGGTTTCACTGTCCCGGGAAAGTCTCTGCTAACACCCTGCAGAGCGCAGTGCCCAATATACAGAAACGTCTTGCGGTATCTCCTCCAGGGAAAGTGCCAGGAGGAATTGTGGAGCTTGTTCTCAGTGTCTCTGAGAATTGCTCTGATTATCCGTGTGACCTCTTTGCTAAGACTCTCCAGAGAGCCGTCCTCAAACCAAACACACATCTTGACATATCTCCCACGTTGATCGCAGTGTCTCCAGGAACGGCATTGAAGGAGCCAGGAACTTTTCTGCCCACACTGTCCGGGGACAGTTCCTTAAAACCAATCTCCGTCCTGCTGTATCTCCCACATGGAAAATGCCAGGAGGGAGAAGTGGGGATTATGTTTAGACTTTCTCAGAACTGCTTCAAATCAACTAGATATCTTTGTGCTGTAAATCTCCCAACAGCCAAACGCAAAAGCAGCAAACATCTCGCTGTGTGTCCCACATCCAAAGTGCCAAGAGAGAGCTTGCTCTCCCTGTCTTTGAGTACTGTTTTCACTGTCCCGGTTACCTCTTTGCTAACATTCTCTTCAGAGCTGCAGTGAAACCAGGAACCATGTGGAGAAGGCACCCACACTGAAAATGCCTGGAAGGAACGTTGGGGCTTCTTCTCAGTGTCTCTGACATAGGGTTTCACTGTCCCGGGAAAGTCTCTGCTAACACCCTGCAGAGCGCAGTGCCCAATATACAGAAACGTCTTGCGGTATCTCCTCCAGGGAAAGTGCCAGGAGGAATTGTGGAGCTTGGTCTCAGTGTCTCTGAGAATTGCTCTGATTATCCGTGTGACCTCTTTGCTAAGACTCTCCAGAGAGCCGTCCTCAAACCAAACACACATCTTGACATATCTCCCACGTTGATCGCAGTGTCTCCAGGAACGGCATTCAAGGAGCCAGGAACTTTTCTGCCCACACTGTGCGGGGACAGTTCCTTAAAACCAATCTCCGTCCTGCTGTATCTCCCACATGGAAAATGCCAGGAGGGAGAAGTGGGGATTATGTTGAGACTTTCTCAGAACTGCTTCAAATCAACTAGATATCTTTGTGCTGTAAATCTCCCAACAGCCAAACGCAAAAGCAGCAAACATCTCGCTGTGTGTCCCACATCCAAAGTGCCAAGAGAGAGCTTGCTCTCCCTGTCTTTGAGTACTGTTTTCACTGTCCCGGTTACCTCTTTGCTAACATTCTCTTCAGAGCTGCAGTGAAACCAGGAACCATGTGGAGAAGGCACCCACACTGAAAATGCCTGGAAGGAATGTTGGGGCTTCTTCTCAGTGTCTCTGACATAGGGTTTCACTGTCCCGGGAAAGTCTCTGCTAACACCCTGCAGAGCGCAGTGCCCAATATACGGAAACGTCTTGCGGTATCTCCTACAGGGAAAGTGCCAGGAGGAATTGTGGAGCTTGTTCTCAGTGTCTCTGAGAATTGCTCTGATTATCCGTGTGACCTCTTTGCTAAGACTCTCCAGAGAGCCGTCCTCAAACCAAACACACATCTTGACATATCTCCCACGTTGATCGCAGTGTCTCCAGGAACGGCATTCAAGGAGCCAGGAACTTTTCTGCCCACACTGTGCGGGGACAGTTCCTTAAAACCAATCTCCGTCCTGCTGTATCTCCCACATGGAAAATGCCAGGAGGGAGAAGTGGGGATTATGTTTAGACTTTCTCAGAACTGCTTCAAATCAACTAGATATCTTTGTGCTGTAAATCTCCCAACAGCCAAAAGCAAAAGCAGCAAACATCTCGCTGTGCGTCCCACATCCAAAGTGCCAAGAGAGAGCTTGCTCTCCCTGTCTTTGAGTACTGTTTTCACTGTCCCGGTTACCTCTTTGCTAACATTCTCTTCAGAGCTGCAGTGAAACCAGGAACCATGTGGAGAAGGCACCCACACTGAAAATGCCTGGAAGGAATGTTGGGGCTTCTTCTCAGTGTCTCTGACATAGGGTTTCACTGTCCCGGGAAAGTCTCTGCTAACACCCTGCAGAGCGCAGTGCCCAATATACAGAAACGTCTTGCGGTATCTCCTCCAGGGAAAGTGCCAGGAGGAATTGTGGAGCTTGGTCTCAGTGTCTCTGAGAATTGCTCTGATTATCCGTGTGACCTCTTTGCTAAGACTCTCCAGAGAGCCGTCCTCAAACCAAACACACATCTTGACATATCTCCCACGTTGATCGCAGTGTCTCCAGGAACGGCATTCAAGGAGCCAGGAACTTTTCTGCCCACACTGTCCGGGGACAGTTCCTTAAAACCAATCTCCGTCCTGCTGTATCTCCCACATGGAAAATGCCAGGAGGGAGAAGTGGGGATTATGTTTAGACTTTCTCAGAACTGCTTCAAATCAACTAGATATCTTTGTGCTGTAAATCTCCCAACAGCCAAACGCAAAAGCAGCAAACATCTCGCTGTGTGTCCCACATCCAAAGTGCCAAGAGAGAGCTTGCTCTCCCTGTCTTTGAGTACTGTTTTCACTGTCCCGGTTACCTCTTTGCTAACATTCTCTTCAGAGCTGCAGTGAAACCAGGAACCATGTGGAGAAGGCACCCACACTGAAAATGCCTGGAAGGAATGTTGGGGCTTCTTCTCAGTGCCTCTGACATAGGGTTTCACTGTCCCGGGAAAGTCTCTGCTAACACCCTGCAGAGCGCAGTGCCCAATATACGGAAACGTCTTGCGGTATCTCCTACAGGGAAAGTGCCAGGAGGAATTGTGGAGCTTGTTCTCAGTGTCTCTGAGAATTGCTCTGATTATCCGTGTGACCTCTTTGCTAAGACTCTCCAGAGAGCCGTCCTCAAAACAAACACACATCTCGACATATCTCCCACGTTGATCGCAGTGTCTCCAGGAACGGCATTCAAGGAGCCAGGAACTTTTCTGCCCACACTGTCCGGGGACAGTTCCTTAAAACCAATCTACGTCCTGCTATATCTCCCACATGGAAAATGCCAGGAGGGAGAAGTGGGGATTATGTTTAGACTTTCTCAGAACTGCTTCAAATCAACTAGATATCTTTGTGCTGTAAATCTCCCAACAGCCAAACGCAAAAGCAGCAAACATCTCGCTGTGTGTCCCACATCCAAAGTGCCAAGAGAGAGCTTGCTCTCCCTGTCTTTGAGTACTGTTTTCACTGTCCCGGTTACCTCTTTGCTAACATTCTCTTCAGAGCTGCAGTGAAACCAGGAACCATGTGGAGAAGGCACCCACACTGAAAATGCCTGGAAGGAATGTTGGGGCTTCTTCTCAGTGTCTCTGACATAGGGTTTCACTGTCCCGGGAAAGTCTCTGCTAACACCCTGCAGAGCGCAGTGCCCAATATACGGAAACGTCTTGCGGTATCTCCTACAGGGAAAGTGCCAGGAGGAATTGTGGAGCTTGTTCTCAGTGTCTCTGAGAATTGCTCTGATTATCCGTGTGACCTCTTTGCTAAGACTCTCCAGAGAGCCGTCCTCAAACCAAACACACATCTTGACATATCTCCCACGTTGATCGCAGTGTCTCCAGGAACGGCATTCAAGGAGCCAGGAACTTTTCTGCCCACACTGTCCGGGGACAGTTCCTTAAAACCAATCTCCGTCCTGCTGTATCTCCCACATGGAAAATGCCAGGAGGGAGAAGTGGGGATTATGTTTAGACTTTCTCAGAACTGCTTCAAATCAACTAGATATCTTTGTGCTGTAAATCTCCCAACAGCCAAACGCAAAAGCAGCAAACATCTCGCTGTGTGTCCCACATCCAAAGTGCCAAGAGAGAGCTTGCTCTCCCTGTCTTTGAGTACTGTTTTCACTGTCCCGGTTACCTCTTTGCTAACATTCTCTTCAGAGCTGCAGTGAAACCAGGAACCATGTGGAGAAGGCACCCACACTGAAAATGCCTGGAAGGAACGTTGGGGCTTCTTCTCAGTGTCTCTGACATAGGGTTTCACTGTCCCGGGAAAGTCTCTGCTAACACCCTGCAGAGCGCAGTGCCCAATATACAGAAACGTCTTGCGGTATCTCCTCCAGGGAAAGTGCCAGGAGGAATTGTGGAGCTTGTTCTCAGTGTCTCTGAGAATTGCTCTGATTATCCGTGTGACCTCTTTGCTAAGACTCTCCAGAGAGCCGTCCTCAAACCAAACACACATCTTGACATATCTCCCACGTTGATCGCAGTGTCTCCAGGAACGGCATTGAAGGAGCCAGGAACTTTTCTGCCCACACTGTCCGGGGACAGTTCCTTAAAACCAATCTCCGTCCTGCTGTATCTCCCACATGGAAAATGCCAGGAGGGAGAAGTGGGGATTATGTTTAGACTTTCTCAGAACTGCTTCAAATCAACTAGATATCTTTGTGCTGTAAATCTCCCAACAGCCAAACGCAAAAGCAGCAAACATCTCGCTGTGTGTCCCACATCCAAAGTGCCAAGAGAGAGCTTGCTCTCCCTGTCTTTGAGTACTGTTTTCACTGTCCCGGTTACCTCTTTGCTAACATTCTCTTCAGAGCTGCAGTGAAACCAGGAACCATGTGGAGAAGGCACCCACACTGAAAATGCCTGGAAGGAACGTTGGGGCTTCTTCTCAGTGTCTCTGACATAGGGTTTCACTGTCCCGGGAAAGTCTCTGCTAACACCCTGCAGAGCGCAGTGCCCAATATACAGAAACGTCTTGCGGTATCTCCTCCAGGGAAAGTGCCAGGAGGAATTGTGGAGCTTGTTCTCAGTGTCTCTGAGAATTGCTCTGATTATCCGTGTGACCTCTTTGCTAAGACTCTCCAGAGAGCCGTCCTCAAACCAAACACACATCTTGACATATCTCCCACGTTGATCGCAGTGTCTCCAGGAACGGCATTCAAGGAGCCAGGAACTTTTCTGCCCACACTGTGCGGGGACAGTTCCTTAAAACCAATCTCCGTCCTGCTGTATCTCCCACATGGAAAATGCCAGGAGGGAGAAGTGGGGATTATGTTGAGACTTTCTCAGAACTGCTTCAAATCAACTAGATATCTTTGTGCTGTAAATCTCCCAACAGCCAAACGCAAAAGCAGCAAACATCTCGCTGTGTGTCCCACATCCAAAGTGCCAAGAGAGAGCTTGCTCTCCCTGTCTTTGAGTACTGTTTTCACTGTCCCGGTTACCTCTTTGCTAACATTCTCTTCAGAGCTGCAGTGAAACCAGGAACCATGTGGAGAAGGCACCCACACTGAAAATGCCTGGAAGGAACGTTGGGGCTTCTTCTCAGTGCCTCTGACATAGGGTTTCACTGTCCCGGGAAAGTCTCTGCTAACACCCTGCAGAGCGCAGTGCCCAATATACGGAAACGTCTTGCGGTATCTCCTCCAGGGAAAGTGCCAGGAGGAATTGTGGAGCTTGTTCTCAGTGTCTCTGAGAATTGCTCTGATTATCCGTGTGACCTCTTTGCTAAGACTCTCCAGAGAGCCGTCCTCAAACCAAACACACATCTTGACATATCTCCCACGTTGATCGCAGTGTCTCCAGGAACGGCATTCAAGGAGCCAGGAACTTTTCTGCCCACACTGTCCGGGGACAGTTCCTTAAAACCAATCTCCGTCCTGCTGTAACTCCCACATGGAAAATGCCAGGAGGGAGAAGTGGGGATTATGTTTAGACTTTCTCAGAACTGCTTCAAATCAACTAGATATCTTTGTGCTGTAAATCTCCCAACAGCCAAACGCAAAAGCAGCAAACATCTCGCTGTGTGTCCCACATCCAAAGTGCCAAGAGAGAGCTTGCTCTCCCTGTCTTTGAGTACTGTTTTCACTGTCCCGGTTACCTCTTTGCTAACATTCTCTTCAGAGCTGCAGTGAAACCAGGAACCATGTGGAGAAGGCACCCACACTGAAAATGCCTGGAAGGAATGTTGGGGCTTCTTCTCAGTGTCTCTGACATAGGGTTTCACTGTCCCGGGAAAGTCTCTGCTAACACCCTGCAGAGCGCAGTGCCCAATATACAGAAACGTCTTGCGGTATCTCCTACAGGGAAAGTGCCAGGAGGAATTGTCGAGCTTGTTCTCAGTGTCTCTGAGAATTGCTCTGATTATCCGTGTGACCTCTTTGCTAAGACTCTCCAGAGAGCCGTCCTCAAACCAAACACACATCTTGACATATCTCCCACGTTGATCGCAGTGTCTCCAGGAACGGCATTCAAGGAGCCAGGAACTTTTCTGCCCACACTGTCCGGGGACAGTTCCTTAAAACCAATCTCCGTCCTTCTGTAACTCCCACATGGAAAATGCCAGGAGGGAGAAGTGGGGATTATGTTTAGACTTTCTCAGAACTGCTTCAAATCAACTAGATATCTTTGTGCTGTAAATCTCCCAACAGCCAAACGCAAAAGCAGCAAACATCTCGCTGTGTGTCCCACATCCAAAGTGCCAAGAGAGAGCTTGCTCTCCCTGTCTTTGAGTACTGTTTTCACTGTCCCGGTTACCTCTTTGCTAACATTCTCTTCAGAGCTGCAGTGAAACCAGGAACCATGTGGAGAAGGCACCCACACTGAAAATGCCTGGAAGGAACGTTGGGGCTTCTTCTCAGTGCCTCTGACATAGGGTTTCACTGTCCCGGGAAAGTCTCTGCTAACACCCTGCAGGGCGCAGTGCCCAATATACAGAAACGTCTTGCAGTATCTCCTACAGGGAAAGTGCCAGGAGGAATTGTCGAGCTTGTTCTCAGTGTCTCTGAGAATTGCTCTGATTATCCGTGTGACCTCTTTGCTAAGACTCTCCAGAGAGCCGTCCTCAAACCAAACACACATCTTGACATATCTCCCACGTTGATCGCAGTGTCTCCAGGAACGGCATTCAAGGAGCCAGGAACTTTTCTGCCCACACTGTCCGGGGACAGTTCCTTAAAACCAATCTCCGTCCTGCTGTAACTCCCACATGGAAAATGCCAGGAGGGAGAAGTGGGGATTATGTTTAGACTTTCTCAGAACTGCTTCAAATCAACTAGATATCTTTGTGCTGTAAATCTCCCAACAGCCAAACGCAAAAGCAGCAAACATCTCGCTGTGTGTCCCACATCCAAAGTGCCGAGAGAGCTTGCTCTCCCTGTCTTTGAGTACTGTTTTCACTGTCCCGGTTACCTCTTTGCTAACATTCTCTTCAGAGCTGCAGTGAAACCAGGAACCATGTGGAGAAGGCACCCACACTGAAAATGCCTGGAAGGAATGTTGGGGCTTCTTCTCAGTGTCTCTGACATAGGGTTTCACTGTCCCGGGAAAGTCTCTGCTAACACCCTGCAGAGCGCAGTGCCCAATATACAGAAACGTCTTGCGGTATCTCCTACAGGGAAAGTGCCAGGAGGAATTGTGGAGCTTGGTCTCAGTGTCTCTGAGAATTGCTCTGATTATCCGTGTGACCTCTTTGCTAAGACTCTCCAGAGAGCCGTCCTCAAAACAAACACACATCTTGACATATCTCCCACGTTGATCGCAGTGTCTCCAGGAACGGCATTCAAGGAGCCAGGAACTTTTCTGCCCACACTGTCCGGGGACAGTTCCTTAAAACCAATCTACATCCTGCTATATCTCCCACATGGAAAATGCCAGGAGGGAGAAGTGGGGATTATGTTTAGACTTTCTCAGAACTGCTTCAAATCAACTAGATATCTTTGTGCTGTAAATCTCCCAACAGCCAAACGCAAAAGCAGCAAACATCTCGCTGTGTGTCCCACATCCAAAGTGCCAAGAGAGAGCTTGCTCTCCCTGTCTTTGAGTACTGTTTTCACTGTCCCGGTTACCTCTTTGCTAACATTCTCTTCAGAGCTGCAGTGAAACCAGGAACCATGTGGAGAAGGCACCCACACTGAAAATGCCTGGAAGGAATGTTGGGGCTTCTTCTCAGTGTCTCTGACATAGGGTTTCACTGTCCCGGGAAAGTCTCTGCTAACACCCTGCAGAGCGCAGTGCCCAATATACAGAAACGTCTTGCGGTATCTCCTACAGGGAAAGTGCCAGGAGGAATTGTCGAGCTTGTTCTCAGTGTCTCTGAGAATTGCTCTGATTATCCGTGTGACCTCTTTGCTAAGACTCTCCAGAGAGCCGTCCTCAAACCAAACACACATCTTGACATATCTCCCACGTTGATCGCAGTGTCTCCAGGAACGGCATTCAAGGAGCCAGGAACTTTTCTGCCCACACTGTCCGGGGACAGTTCCTTAAAACCAATCTCCGTCCTGCTGTAACTCCCACATGGAAAATGCCAGGAGGGAGAAGTGGGGATTATGTTTAGACTTTCTCAGAACTGCTTCAAATCAACTAGATATCTTTGTGCTGTAAATCTCCCAACAGCCAAACGCAAAAGCAGCAAACATCTCGCTGTGTGTCCCACATCCAAAGTGCCGAGAGAGCTTGCTCTCCCTGTCTTTGAGTACTGTTTTCACTG